>NW_023665024.1:10000-13233 GCF_015228065.2 Penaeus monodon | reverse complement strand
AAAAATATATATATATTACAGTAACATTATACATTTATTTTACATATAAAATAAATTAATAATATCACTTTAAAATATAATATATACATAATACAAACACACATTTTATATATATATATATATATATATTTATATATATATATATATATATATATATATATATTTTACACACAGATATGAACCGTATTCATATTGACAAATATAGACAAGGTATGATGAGAACGAATATCTTCACAATACAAGAGATGTATTTGACCGGTTTCGAATGCGTCTTCGTCAGAATTACATGTATTTCTGACGAAGACGCATTCGAAACCGGTCAAATACATCTCTGTATTGTGAAGATATTCGTTCTCATTCATACCTTGTCTACACACAGATATATACATATATATGTATACACACATATATATGTATGTATATAAATATGTGTATGTATATAAACATGAGTCTCACACACACTCACATATATTTATGTGTGTGTGTGTGTATATATATATACAATATATGTATAAATAAATAATATATATATATATATATATATAATATATATATATATATATATATATATATATATATGTGTGTGTGTGTGTGTGTGTGTGTGTGTGTGTGGTGTGTGTGTTTGTGTGTGTGTGTGTGTTTTTGTGTGTGAATGTAAATGCGTGAATGCACAGAACGGGACTTTGAAATTTCGTAAATAAAAATACCTTAACAAAACGCGTATAGGCAACATTGAGAAGAATCACATTTAAACGAACTAGAGAAATCAAATTATGTATGTTTATTGAAAAGATAAGGCGCTCAATAGGAATATGTGTGATCCCAGGTTCGACTACTTCTCTTCACTTAATAACTAGTCCACGCGACGAGAAACTGACGGACCAATTCGTCCGACGGTTTGTCAACCTCGACAGCCTCTGGAATTGTAAACTGATGTAGACAAGAACAGATAAAAATCATTTTGGCAACGAAGATGTGAAAACAGTTTGATCAACGACTTTCCCAGGAGATAAATGAGCACATGAAGTTTCTAGACAATGAACTCCTGCAGCTTATCACTGTGACTTATGTTCTTTCAGTGTCATATTACAGTTGTAAGAAATATTCATAGACTGATGTCTTGAGGCTCGTAACTCTGAAGCTTGTTTACGAACTGCAATATAAATTTGGTGATGGATAAATACAAACTCAAATGTGTATTTTGCACTACCTAGCAAAAGTATATTCTACTAGAGGCATTTGAGGTGAAAGAGGGAACGAGCGCAGGTGAGCCTTAATGCATTGTTAATAGTATCATCATCCAAACACACACCTAAGAGGAAATAGTGAGTGATATATCAAGATTTATTTTACGTACCAGATAATATGAAAATGTTGGCTAGTGCTCAGCAAATTATTAGTGTAATACGAATGGCTGCAATACATATTTTGGTTCAAATATATCGTGAAAACATGCACTGTGCCCCGACATATAGGGTAAAACGACGAGAAAAAATGTTCTGTGATTTATTGTAATCCTTATGATATTCTGTTACATCAATTTGGCTGCGTAGAAACAAGAGAAAACAGATAATTGCTATAGTTCATATTAGTTGAAGTAAAGGTAGGGTCAGTTTGTCATATGAACTTTTAAAATATATACACCAGCCTGTGATTTTCATTCAATATGGCAAAGCGACAGAATTTCTTTCTGTTGGATTTTCATTAATATGAGGATTTACTCTTATGAATAATATATGCATTCCCTTTAGACCAACTAGGTCGTCCATACTTATGTGTGTGTGTATATATACATATCTATATGAATGTATGTATATACATATATGCATATATATATTATATATATATTATATATATATATATAATATGTATATATATTATATATATAGATATATACATATATACATACACACGTATATAAATATATATATATATATATATATATATATATATATATATTATATATATATATACATATACATACTCACATATATAAATATATATACATATACATATGTGTGGTGTGTGTGTGTGTGTGTGTTGTGTGTGTGTGTGTGTGTGTGTGTGTGTGTGTGTGGTGTGTGTGTGTGTGTGTGTGTGTGTGTGTGTGCATACATATATACACACATGCGTATATATATATATATGCATATATATACATATATATATTCATATACATAAAAATATATATGCATATATACCATTATAATATATATGCATATACATACACACACATATATATGAAAATGTATACCTGTATGCATACATGCCTGTATCTATGTATATGTATAATAAACTTCTATGGTGAAGAGGCACAAAAGGCTCTTTGCGTATTTATGAAAGCTTCTCCTTCAGCCTCGTGCAAGCCAATACTAAATATTTTGATTCAATACCTGATTGCTGTAAATAAAATCTTTGTTAGACTACTTCAAAAATACCCCAAAATGGAAGAGTTTTGTTCAGTCATCCAAAAGACAGTTGTATACAAACGCCAGATCAATTATCATACGTAATGTTCAACTATAAAGATTTAGTAAATGCATTCCTTTGTTTCTAAAACTTTTAAAAAGTCACCGCAACTGCAGGTTAATTACTTAAGTCTGTATTTACAAGAGAAAAAGATGGTTGTTAATCGCTAATCACAGGGACTTAGTGTGGTATAAATCTTTAGCAAGGGCGTATATTCAGAGATGATATAATGAACGAGATGGGAATGATATATACATTTCACATCTAAATCTTATCTTTCATGTTGAGGGAGGGAAGTCAGGAGAAGGTGTTTCACATTTCACAGAAAAAGGAGCACATGCTAAGGCTAAAGTCTTGAAGCTGAAATATAAAATAAAAGATATATTAAACGTGACTGATGTCTCTTTCCATCTTGCGGCAGGGCATGTTCCTAGAGATATGAAGTGAAAATTGTCAGGCTGAAATTTCCCCTAAAGCTGAGGACTACTCTTGGAATACGTCCAGGGATTTAATGTAACTCTCTCTCTCACACACACATATAATATAATTATATATATTCATATATGTATATATATCTTTATATGTATGTATTTATATATACATATATATATATATATATATATATATATATATATATATATATATTTATATATATATATATATACATATATATATATATATATATATATATATATATATATATATATGCACACACACACACACACACACACACCACACACACACACACACACACACACACACAC
>NW_023665024.1:0-5000 GCF_015228065.2 Penaeus monodon | reverse complement strand
ATATATATATATATATATATTATATGTATATATATTATGTGTGTATATATATATATAATTATATATATATTATATATATATATATATTATTGTAATTTTTATTATCATTAATATTATCAATATTATTATTGTTATCATATTATCATTATCATCATTATATTATTAATATTTCCATTATTATTATTATTACACTATTATTATCCTCATTATACCATTATTATTATTATCATTATTGTTGTTATTATTATCGTTACTGTTATCATTATATCCTTATCATCATTATCTTTGTCATAATTTCATAACTATTACTATTGTCATCAGTATCAAAAATTATTTTTTTAAACAATTATCATTATTATATCTTTATCATTTTCATCGCAATGGTTATGCTGTTATCATTATATGATTATTATTATCATTAACATGTTTATCATTATTGTTTTTGTTATATTGTTATCATTATTGTTATCATTATTAACATTACCAATATTGTCATTACTATTATTGTCATTATTATTTTTATCATTATTATTTTTTTCATTGCTATTATTATTATTATCATAAATTTTAAAGTATTATTTTATTATCATACAATTATTTCCCATCATTATTAGTATCCCACTATCATTATCATGACCATTATTTTTATCACATTAATTACTGTCTTATTATTACTATTATTGCCCTCATAATTGATATTTTTCTGACATCCCTTATTGTTACTATTATCATTAATATTAATATTGTTATAATGATGTTTTTTTTCATTACCAGTTTTTTATTTTTATCATCATTACTATTGCTGTTGTTATTATTATCATAATTATCATAACTCTACTAAAAAAATTCCCTCGGGAAAATCTATTCAGTGTCACACTTACACACAAAAAAAGAAAGCACAAATGCTTTAGGTATAAACCATCTCGGAAAAAGTTTCGCCACGACTCATGAAGAATCTGTTCTCGATCGCACAGGCATATTAGCTTAACCTCTGTGCTCACCCGCCCAGGCCTTGATCTCATGATCCCCCCTCAACTTTTCCCCGGATGTCGGCTGTTTTTGGCCTATTTCAGGTCACTTATGCGGACCCCTTCAAAGATGCCTTCTATTTTATATGAATCATGATTGTTATTATTGTTGTTATTACTATTAGAATTATTACTATTATTATCTTTCTACTGTCATTTATTATTATCATCTTATCATTATCATTTTTACTGTCATTATTGTTGTTATCACTATTAATATTTTTATTATTATTGCTGTTTTCATCATTAACATTATTGTTGTTGTTGTTTTCATCATCATCATCATCATCATCATCATCATCATCATCATTTCTATCATTATTACTGTTGTGCTGGTAATGCTATTCCTATTATTTTTATTATAGATACTATTATCATTATCATCATTATCATTAACATCATTATCATTGCTGTTGTTTTCTCATTATCATTGTTATTATTATTACTTTAAATTTTCATTTTTCATTATTATTATTAGTAGTAGTAGTAGAAGTAATAGTAGTAGTAGTTGTAGTAGTAGTGTATCATCATTATTGTCATTATATTTATCAATAATGCTATTATTACACGCAGAGTGTAAGAGGAATATTGTTATTTGATATTAAGGCCAAAATTAAAACACGCGTTTTCATATAATATCTAAATATGTACATATTTACTGGTTCAAGAACCTTCTTGACTCTGGTTCACTAGGCATACAGGCGTAGATGTGCAGACGTTTTTAACTGGAATAAAAGGGTTTTACATCTGTAATAACAAACGCTTGCAATGTTTTATGATAACACATATGGTATAAAAAAAGTAAAACATTGTAAAAAATGACACAAAAATTATGTTATCAGGCATCATTGTACAGAAGGTACAGAACAATCAAGCAAATCAAACATATTAATCTATAATATTGACATTTAAAACTGAATTAATATTTAATGGTATGTAAGAAGTTCACTAACACATTAAGATAATGTGTAATATTTCTTGTGAAAACTACATTTTAATCTGATACAAATCAGTCCCTCATACTTTAGTATAGAACTTCAATTTAATTACTTTTTAACTTCTTTTTTTGTGAAAGAGAGAGAGAGAAAAGATATATATAAAATATATATATATATATATATATATATAATATATTTTAAAAATATATATATATATATATATATATAATATTAAAAATATAACTGAACAGCATATACTAATCTCTTGATTTTAGATTATGTGTTAACAAATGATAGTATAAAAAAAATAGAAAAATTCTATTAGTCTTTACTTTTATTTAGAAAATCTATAATTCATATAGTACATGTCACATAACCTGACTGAATGAAATATTTTTTCTCTGTATATTATTAAAAAGATTTTTTATTTATAGACTTTTCAAAAAGAAACACACACACTTAAGGAAATTTATAAAGAAAAATACCCTACCTTGGGGAACATGCTTACTTTAAGTTATTATATTTCCCAAACGTAGTCTTTCCCTGTTCCCTTAAATAATAAAATTTCAAAAAATGAAATTTTGGCAAATCAAAATAAAAAGCTAAAATTTTAACATAGACATTCGAGCAATGGTTTGAAATTTAAGCTGAGTTTTTCAACAAATAAACCAATGAAATAACCATTTTTTTGCCCTGAACCTTTCCCTTAAAAGGAGTAAAAAATACTTAGGTCTATTTCTCACAATCTTGGCATTTCCTATGGTTTATTTTGTGATAAAAAATGTGATCAATTCCCTAAGCGACAGCTTTCCCATTCAAAAACAAGATGTCCCCAATTTTAAGAGTACGATAAACTTTCAAAAAACGGGAAAGAAACTTAAAATTCCCCCATACAATTCAAAAAAAATTTTTAATAAAAGTATATACCCTCATGTAAAAAGGGGTTACAATATTGTTAATGTTAAAGAAAATAATATAATCCTTATTTTTCCATTTTATTATTTTTATTTTACTATATTATTATCATTATTATTACTTTCTATGTTTTTTGTGTTTTTTGTCCCTTTTCATTGAAGCGAATTATTCTGTATCGCAAACCTGTTTTTCTGTTTTTCGTTTAAATTTTTATCAACTATCGTTCTGTCTGTTGTAAAACTTTCGTAAGCCTACTATCTATCGTTATCATCAGTTATCTACTTACCTGTAGCCCATGTTGATCATGTGTTTCCATCTCTCAATTGTTTATATATCTATTATGTGTATATATATAATAAAATATATTATATATATATTATATAATATAAAATTTTAAAATTTACAAAATAAATATTATATAAATCCAACTTTCATAAGTCTATCTAAAAATCTTCTATCGATCAATTATCAGTCATTTTTTTATATGTCTATCAACCAATTTTTATCATATATTTATTTTTAAAATCTCTCATTACCTTTCTCACTTTTCCCGGGAACAATTCTCTCTCCTCCTCTCTTCTTCCTCTCTTCTCTCTCCTCTCTCTCCTTTCCCCTCTTCTCTTTGTCTCTCTCTCTCTCCCTTTCTATGTTTTCTATCTTTTTACATCTGTTTCTTGTCTTTTATCTTCTCATAATATGAATATATATATTTAAAAATAAAAAGACAGATTAAAATTTAAAATTTAATAGATAGATAGATAGTGATAGCGTAGACAGAGTATAGATAGATAACAACATGGACAATAGACAGATAGATAGAAGATATACCTTATAATATAATATATATATATATATATATTTATATAAAATTTTATATTGTGTGGGTGTTGTGTGTTTGGGGTGTGGTTAAATATATAAATATATATAAAATATATAATTATTAATTATAAATAATATTAAAATTTTTATATATATATATATATATATATTTTATAATATATATATATATTTTATATGTATATTTTATATATGTAAATATGTTATATTTTGTATAACTATATATATATATATATATTATTATATATAATATATATATATATATATAATTATACATATATATAAATAAATATATATATATATGTATTGGTGTGTGTTGTGTGGGGTGTTTTGTGTGTGTGTGTGTACTTCCCAGTACAACATGCAACTATTTTGTATGTGGCAGTTGAAAGTGATTCACAGCAATAGTTTCCGCTATGATGAGGAAATTGGTGGGCTCTTTCATAAGCTGGGCTTGCACGACGGCTGGAACGGATTGGGCGGACGAGTGACTGGCAGCTGACGGGATTAGGGAGTGCCAGGCGAGCGGCGCCGGGGGAGGCCATGGGGGATGTGCCTCTGAAATACATTAGTCCGCGATGTTTGGAATAAATGTATGTGTGTGATATATATAATACATACATATAATATATATATTTTATATATATATATATATAATATATATAATATACATAATATATAATATATATATATATATATATATATTATTTCTATCTCTCTCTAACACACACACACACACACACACACACACACACACACCACAACACACCACACAACACACAATATATATATATTTTATATATATATTTTATATATATATATATATTTATATTTATATATATATATATATATATATATTATATTTTATATAAAATATATATATATATTTATATATATATAACATATATATATGTTAGAGAGAGAGAAAGAGAGATGTAAGCTACAATGTGATACAGTTATGAACATGCAATAAAAAGCACCTACAGATGACACAAAAGGTTTTCTCAAATGGCTCTCTTCGGATAGCTACATTTTTTCCCTTTATTGTGCTGCTTCGTGCCCGGTACCGATGCGTCGGCATATGCTATATATTATATGCTGACACGATTTGATAAGGCCATTGCAATACATGTATAAAATTTGTGCACACACACACACACAACACACACACACACACAAAACATACACACACACACACACACACACACACACACATATATATAAAATATTATATATATATATATATATATATTATAAAATATTATATATATATAACCACCAA
>NW_023665023.1:0-13234 GCF_015228065.2 Penaeus monodon | reverse complement strand
GGAGAAAAAAGAAAAAATTTGAGGGGGTTTAAAAAAGGGGGAAAAAGCGACAAAAAAAGGGGGGAAAAGAACCCCCCGGAAGGGGGGGAAAAAAAAAAGAAAAAAAGAAAAAAAAAAAAAAAAAAACAGAAAAGGGAAAAAAGGGAAAGGGGGGGGGGGAAAAAAGGGGGCAAAAGTAGACTTATGGAGGGGGTTTTTTTTCGTTTTTGGGGGACCCGAAGGAAAAAAGGGGGGGGGGGGGGGGGGGGGAAAAAAAGAAAGAAAAATTTGAAAGGGAAAAAAGTCGGAGGAGAGAGGAAAAAAAAAAGAGGGAAAAATGGGGGCCCAAAAAAGCGCTTTTTTCCCCAAAAAAAAAAAAAGGTTATTAAAAAAAAGGGGGGAAAAAAAAAATAAAAACCCTTTTTTAAATTTAAAAATTTTAAAAATTTTCGCCGCCTTTTGGTCCGAATTTAAAAGTTTTAAGGAAGCTAATTTATAAAATAAAAGTGTTAAACGGTTAGAAGAGGAGTGAAAGGTAAAAATTATAAGGTTAAAGTGTTAATTTTGGAAAAAGTTTTGGAGAGCGAATTTTAATTAAAAAATTTTTTTTTTTTAAAATTTTAATTTAAAAAGAGATTTTTTGGAAAAACGAAAATTTTTTTAGTAGTTTATTTTTGGGCTTTGTTTTTTTAGATTTTTTATATATTTGTAAGATAGCACTAATGGAAAAAGGTCTAATAATAAGGTTATTTTAAAAAGGAAAAAAAAAATTTTATAATTTAAAAATTTTCAAAAAAAAAAGTTTTAAATTTTATCCCCAAAAAAAAATTTTTTTTTAAAAAAACCCGAAAACCTTTCCCCCCACTTTTTAATAAAACCCCCAAAATTTTTGGTTTTGAAACTTTTTTTAAAAATTTTTTGGGGGGAATTATTTTGGGGAAAAAATTTTTTTTCCCCTTTGGAAAGATTTTTTTATATTCTTTTTCCCATTTTTTTAAAAAGGTTTGGGAAGTAGGAAAAAAAAAAAATATAGTTTTTTTAAATTTAAAAAAAAATAAAAAAGGGAAATTTTAAAAAAAAGGAAAAAAAAATTCCCCCCAAAAAATTTGCTTTTTTCAAATAATTTATAATTTTAAAAATTTCGGGGCCCGGGGGTTTTTTTAAAAATGTTTAAATTGTTTTAAAAAAAATGAAAAAAAAAAAAAATTTTTAATTTTAAAAAAAAAGGGAAAAAATTTTTTTTAAAAATTTTAAATGAGGACTATGAGAATCTTATACCCATATAGACGGTAGAAAACATGTATTTGAGTGTAAACTCCAAAAAAGGTACAGAAACGTTTTTACACCTTTACAAATAAAAAAGTTATATTAAAAACACAATGCGATTCGGAAATCACTAAAAATATAAGAATCCTATCTGATACTACGTGAGAAATATATCTGAAAATATCGCCGCTCTGATTGGCTGGCTGAAGTATCAACTTGTATTAAGTTGAAGCATACACTTTGATACAACATGAAAAAGATGGGGTTCACAGGTTCAGTAATGTATGGAGTGAAGTAGTGTAAAAAAGTATCAGAGGTATGCAAAGTGTTAGAGGTTTCGGAAAGCCTATCGTATGTATGTATGCATGTATTTATTATGTATGAAGCAAGTATATATGGTATGCGTTGTAAGTGTATATGTATGTACGTTTGTATGTATATATTAACGTAGATATATGAGTTGTTATGTATGTTTATTTTGTGGGCAGTGTTTCTTTTACTATAGGTATGTTGTCTGTACTACGTATGTTGTAGAGCCATAGCACTGCGACATGCGTTCAATAAGGTCATGAGGATAATACCTATAGGTCATATGTATTACATATAGAGAAAAAAAAGACCATTACCTGTATCACATTTGATGAATCAATCAGACCGAAACAAAGAGGATTTTAAAGCACTTCATCACAGCAAACCGAAGAAAATTATAATTACATAAACGCAGCAGAAACACCGTCATTCCACCACGTTTGTAATATAAACCTCCTCCCTTGACTTCATCGGTACATTCAATGCCAAGACAGCATTATTACAATTCTATTGCAAGTTCATCTCTTCTGAGGAAATTGATTCACTCTCTCAATCCCTTCCTGAGCAAGCCATCTCTTCTTTCAATATATTCTTATATTCAACCTATGCTTATATATATACCTGGTTCTTCGATGGAAGTCAGGAACTCAATAACACGGACCTTATAGTATCGCTATCTTGTAAATGTATATCACACAAAGATCCAGGTGAGAATAAGGCGATTACTATCATCAAACTGGCGAGACTGAAGAATATATAATATATATACGTATCGACGCATTTGTCTTTTTTCCCTAGATAATTGATTAGATAATTCCTAAACGGATATTCTGGTAGCCTGATCGCCCGTGGTCACTTTATATATTGATCGTAGTGATTCTGAAACATAGTGTACTATCCCATCAACCTGAGAATATCAGTGATATTAAAAAAACTTTGAAAACATTTAATCGTGTTTAATAATCCTTACCAATCTTACAACAATATTTAATGATCTAAAAGCCAAATAAACGTCTCGATTATTTATAAACGTAAATGACAAGGCAATTACCTGATTAACAATAATAAACCAAGACTTCCACAGCCACTTAATTTTTTTTTTTTTTTTTTTTTTTTCGATAACGATATGCGTTGAAGATTTTTTTTTGGCATTATCTCAGAGGATAGGAATATGATAATAATTTTTAACCTTATTTATATCTGAGTTATGTTGTATTTTTTCTTTTTTTCCATAATGACGGAAGGAGAAGTATCGGTGTTTCGCTTTGGTAATAAGTGTATCAGATAGAGCATTATGTATACGATGGGACGGGGAAACATGAGGAGGGAGAAGGTTGTTACGAGAACAGCAAGGAGCAGAATATAATATATACATATATATATATATATATATATATATATATATATATATTGATATTGATATTGATAGACATACATAGGACGATAGATAGACAGATATAGCTCTTTGTACAGACACACACACACACACACACACACACACACACACACACACACACACACACACACACACACCACACACACACACACACATTCACGACACACACACCACAACAGCACATAGTAATATAGCGTAGAGACGAGAGAGGACAGACAGAAAGAGAGACAGTACAGAACAGAAAGACAGACAGACAGGAAAGTAGAGCAGATGAGAAGAGAGAGAGAGAGAGTGGAGCGAGACGAGAGAGAGAGAGAGAGGAGAGACGAGGAGACGAGAGAAGAGGAGGAGAAGAGAGGAGAGAGGAGAGGAGAGAGAGAAGCAGACAGGACACGCGAGATGAAGCAGAGCGGAGAGCGTAAATATGTAAAGAGGACCAATAAGGGCATGTAGATGAATTGAAGATCTATAGATTTCTTCAGTAGGATTTACACCGATCTTGAATGTAGAAATGACACGATAGAAATTCACAAGTATTCATTGGCATAGGATATCACGTTTTTATTATTCCCGCCCTGAGTAAAAGAAATGGTGAAAAGAGATAAGAGATGACAAATAAGCAGATAAATAAAAGATATATTCATTGATAATAGTTAGTTCTTCTGTCTTTACATATATTTTTTATTTCTTTATTTATTTGTATGTCTATCATTATTTGCAATCTCTTCCCCGGCTTTGCAACATGCATCGGGAGACGCGAACCAGCCTGTCGTACTAATGGAAAAAACAAAACGTGATCAAATATTGATTTGTTTTTTATTCGTCAGATCGTAAATCGCTAAGAGGCGAGAAAAAAACTTATAAGATAAACTAGAAATATTGAGATAAATAGATGATAAAAGAAAATATTCAATTAGGAAGGCAATAAGAGGGAGAAAATGAAGAACAAAATAAAATAATTGAATAAAAAAGATATGTTGGGTGAATGTGACAGTTTGAAAAAGGGAAAATATATAAAACGAAGAGAGTGAGAGAAAACGATAGAAAAAAACATGGAATATTGATTAAACTTTTGCTAGATTTTTAAAAAATTATACAAAGTAATTGATAGAAGGTTATGAATGAAATTGTGTAGGGAAAAAAAATAGCAATAGAATAATGGGATTTTTTCTATATATTTGAATGTTAAAAAAAAGGAAGAGATTTGTAAGTGAAAAAAATCTTCACAAAATGTATATATTTGAAAAAGGTTTTAAAGATTTCATTCTCATCTACTTTTGCTACTTGTCAACAGAATACGGTTTACATTGAAAAATCAGTAGAAAAGGATAATAATGATATACAAAAAAAATGAAAATAAGATAAAATAAAATGACGTTTTTTTTTCATTTTACTGTTTTAATTCAACGAAAGTGAAATATTTAATCAAAACATTTGCTTCTATTTATCTCTCGATACATTTTATTAATTATTTTTTATATCCTCATAATCATTGCAATAAAACGATGATGTAATGTAAATTATGATTATAATAAAAAATAATAAAAAATAATTATTATTATTATTTTATTATTATTTTTATTATTATTATTTTTTATACAAAAAATTTCTTAGATCTGCTAAGAATCAAACACCCAGTCACTACCAGTGCCTAGGGGGATTGAAGTTTGAGCAAAGGAACACCACAATAACATGCAAAATATGCAGAACAACCACAAATCAAAACATCCAGTAAATCAATTACCCCAACAAAGAACAGCTACAAACTTATTATTTTTAAATTATTATTTTTATTTTTTTTTATTTTAAGATTTATTTTTTTATTTTATTATCTTATTATCTTATTATATTTTATATCTTATATCATTTTCATCATTATAATTATTAATCATATCATTATTGTTGTTGTTATTTGTTGTTTTTGTTGTTGTTGTTTTGTGTTGTTTTTGTTGTTGTAGTTTTTGTTGTTGTTTTTATTTTTTTTTTCTTTTTTTTCTTAGATTGCTAAAAAAATCAAACTCCAGGACCTGGGGTGATTAAGTTGAGGCAAATGGAACACTAACAGAAATATGCTAACAACTTCTGCAGCAGGTCCTTGAGGTATAGAAAAACAGTACTTACCCTTTAATTTTCCCTTTTCCTTTTAAATCTGTTTCTTTTGATTGTAGTACAAGACCCCGAACCGCAGGGCCAGGGGTGGGAACACCCACCCTAGTAACCGGCGGATTTTGTTTAAATGGAAGATTAGACTATTTCTCCCCCTGGGGATGCGCCCCTTGTTATCCGGTGAGGGGCGACGTTTTATCACCACTTCCTACCCTCACTCAGAAGCAGGATCATTTCACCCTACTGCGAAGAAGTGGACATCCCGCGCCAATCCCCAAATGGCATTTCCACGTCCCCGGGGACGGGTTTGAGCCCCCTCGACGCCCGGGCTCATGTAGCCTCTAATTTTTTATACTGGGGCGGCTAAGCAGTGTCCTCCCCCGGGGGAATGTTTTTAGGCAATTTTTGCTGGTGGCTCCCAACCCACCATATATCCACAAAGACTCACCCACTACTTATCTGGGTTCTATTTTCCCAGAATTATGAAAATCAGCGCCCCTGCTCACCACGCAATTATTTTATTTTTAAATTTTTCCCATTATGATTTTTGTTTTTGTTGTGTTTTTACATTATCATTTTTTTATTTTTATTATTTTTTATTATTTAATATTTTTTATTTTATTACTGTTATTATTAAATTTACCACAGAAGCGCAGCAGCATTTTTATTAAAATTATTATTTCTTTAGCTTATTTTTTCATTTTATAAACCCATTAACTTATCTTATTTCACTTTATATCAAATACATTTTTTCAATCTACAACTTTTAAAAAAAAAATAATTTATCATCACATTCGAATTCATACATAAAATTTTCCCAAAACCCCATGCTCAAAGCATTAAGATATTCACCAAGCCTAAGTTAACATTTAAACCCACAGAGATCTTTTAAAACTGTTTTTTTGGGTGCATAGATTCCCTATATGTATGATAAAATTTCGTTGCTTTAATTCTCATAGATACATCTTTTTGTGTGAAATTTTTTTGGGGAGAATTAAAAAGATTATCCAGGGGCCGGCTGGAGAAAAATGTGACAGAAAAACGATCGTTCTTACCCAAAAAGCGGGGGGTTGGATGTAAAATAAAATTTAATAGCTTGATGATAAAAATTGGCGTGCGAGAGGTTTGTGTTGATGTGTGCTTTCGTTGGTGTGGAAAGGCGATTTTGTTTTTGGGGTCTATAAGAGGTTATGAAGGGGTTTTTTTTTTTGCTTGTTGTTTTTTTTTTTGTGTTTGTTTGCTTATATTTTTGTTTTTTGAGATCATAGGGGAGGTCATTGAGGGGTTTTTTTTCTTGTTTTTTTGTTTATTGTTGTGTTGTTTGTTTTGTTGCTTTTTTTGGACGATAGGAAGGGTTTTTGGGAGTTTTGTTTGTTTTTCTTTTTTTTTTGTGTTTGTTTTCTTTTGTTTTAAGTTTTGTTAAAGCGTGCGGCGTGGGTAGTATCCGGTGTTCATACTAATATCAAAATTTTTACATTTTACCCCCATCAAATTTAAAACAACACCATACTGACTTTTATAGAATCCTCTGTATTCAGAAAACCCCAATATCCCACACGATCTTTTCCAACAGATGAGGCGAATGAAAGGGTTTCCCCAGTTTAATACACTAGGATACGATGTATAGCCCGACATTCAGGCCCACTGTAATTCAACCCGGGAAATAGCTAAAATATGCCTCGTTAAACTTTTATATCCCATTGGACAATTGTAGTTTTTACTGGATGAAAATTATCACTGCTCGGGGTTAAAAGAAAAAATAAATAAAAAAAAATTTATATAATAAAAAAAGAAGAAAAAACATATATTATATATATATATTATAATTATATTAATAATATAAAATATATAACATAAAATATAATATACTATATATATATATATATATATATTATAATATATATATATTAAAATATATTTTGTGTGTATGGTGTGTGTGTGGTGGTTGTGTGTGTGTTGTGTTGTGGGTGGTGTTGTGTGTGTTGTGCGTGTTTTGTGGGGCGCGCGCTTTGGTGTGGTGGGTGTGGTGTGTGTGTGATTTCATCGTTCTTTTTTTCGTCTTTTGTATTTTCTGTGTAGGCTGTATATCAGTATGGTACTTTGTCTGCCTCCCTATTTACAAAATGGTATATATATATTTTTTTTTTTTTCATTTTTTAAAAACGTTGTGACCCCGCATGTAATTTGTTAAGTTTTGGGGGGCAAAAATCAGAAATTAAGCCTATGTATCTTCCTAAAATTTTTTTAAATGTTTTCTTATCTCTTTATCAGCATCGATGTTTTTTGATTTATTATTACAATGATGTTTTTTTGCTATGTCACTTTTTCCCCTCCTAAACTTACCTACGGGGATTTAGAGTGATATTTCTGGTAATGATCTTCGTTGAAAAAAGTAGGGGGGAGGAGAGAAAAGGGGAGAGAGAGGGGGAGAGAGAGAGAGAGAGAGAGAGAGAGAGAGAGTGGAGAGAGAGAGAGAGAGAAAAAAAGAGAGAGAGAGAGAGAGAGAGAGAGAAGGAGGATGAATCAGAACAAAAAGAGAGGAGGGGGAAGACAGAACAACAACAACAACAAACAGTGTAAAACCCCAATTCATATTTGTTCTTTTTGGGGAACACTATATCTGCATTTTTCCTGTTGCCCTCTCTCGAAATTCCAGTTGCCCCTTTTTAACCAAAACCCGTTTTTGACTTTCATCCCCGTATCCAAATAGTCCCCCCTACTTCAACTTTTCCCCAAGGAAAAAAAACGTGTACACAAAACTTTTTTACGAAAAAAAAAACGTTTTTAAAAAAGAGTGTTGGGGAAGGAAAACTTTATCGAATTTTTTTTATAGAAAAAAAAAAAACGTTTTTTTCGTCACTTGTTGAGGGAAAGGAAAAGTTTACAGAAAAAGTTTTTACAGAACAAAAAATTGTTTTCTCGTGCCCGATCCCGCGCGTCCTTTGGGGGAAACTCCCAATGCCCCCTGAGGTAGTTGTGTAGTCTCTTTGGATTTTCCCTTTTGTGTATTTTCTCCTGTCTTGTAGGATCGGTTTTTTTGTTCCCCCTGTTTTTTTGTATGGAAGGCGCGAAAAGGGTTGCCTCGTCCCCCTTTTGGTGGATTTTTTTTTTTTTCCCCATTTTTATTTTTTATTTTTCTTCTGTAGGAGGGGGGAAACTTCGTCGGTGGAGACGTTTGTAGGTTTGTTTACAGCCGTTGGGTCATTGGTTTTGAAGTGCGGTTTTGGTGGGGATTCACACAAACCCCCCACACCACACACCCCCACACCACACACAACACACAAAAAACCACACACACACACACACAACACACAACACACACACACAAACCACACCCACACAAAAAAAAACTCACCACCACCACACATACACACACAAGGCACCACACACGCACACACCACAAAAACACACACACCAAAACACACTACCACAACAAACAAAAACACACACAACACCCTTTTAAAATAATAGTTTTATTAATAAAAAATTTTAAATATAAAATATAATAATTTAATATTTATTGGCCAATCTCTAAAAAATGGTAATTTTTTAGATAAAACCCAACCGCCCCCAACTGGAAAAATTTTCTTAAGTGTTTTAAAAGGCTAATTATAAAGGCATCAGGGACGCCCCACAGCATGACTTTGAACCCTTCCTGAAAGTCATATATCTTAATGCTTGTGATTTCCCCCGATTCTGCATTTTTAAAACATGGGAAAGCAAAAAAAATTGTTTGGGGCCCTTTTTTTATTCTATATTTTCCCTAAAGTTTTCAGTATACAAAAAATATTTACCCCGTTTCAGAGAGGGGAAAATGAGTAAAATATACGAATTTTTGTCAAAGGGGAACCTTATTGATTTTTATTTTTGGACATAAAAAGTGGAAAAATTTAGAAACGAATTAAGAGGGGTGTTTTACTCAAAAGCAATAAATTTCTTTTGATTGGCCCCAATTTCTCAGCAAAAAAAATCATTTTTTAAATGTTTTTTTGAAAATAAAAAAAAAATATTATACTGTTTTTCGTTTTGAAAATTTCGTTTTTTTCATTGTGTACAAAAAAGTCTTTTAAAAGATTGAAAAAATGCAATTTTAAATTTGATTGGTCACGAAAAAAAAACTACATTTCGAGAATAATTAATGGCTAATTTCCCAAAATGTTTTTCTCAAAACTGACATTTAGGGAATTTGGCAAGTATATATATATTATATATATAATAATAATAATATATTAATATAAATTATATATATTTATTATATATAAAATAATATATAATATTAAAATATAATAATTAGTATTTATAATATATGCACAACATACATATATTTATATGTGTGGTGTGTGGTGTGGTCGTGTGTGGCAATATCTTTCAAAGTGAAGTATTTAATAATAAAACTTATAATTTGATTTTTTTTCATTTTATTTTTCGTTTAATCATGTTAATGGTATATACAACAAACACGTCCCCACACACCCACACACACACACACACACACACACACCCCCACACCCCCACCCACACACACACACCACACACACACACACACATAATGGTGTATATATATATATATATATATATAATATATTATATAATATTTATTATGTAATATATAGCATATATATTATATATATAATATATATATATTTAATTAAAATTATATATAATATTAATATATGTATATAATGCAATATATTGTATTAATACATATATATTAAAAATAATATATAATATAATATTATATATATATATAATAATGGGTGTGTGGGGTGGTGGAGAGAAATGGACATCTATGCTGTAATTTTCACAGTAAACATGATTTAAAAAAAAGTTAATAAAAACGAAAATAAAATCCAATTTTCAAGATTATTATTAATATTTCACTTGTAAGACTAACACTAAATGAAAGTATTTAATACTCAGAGTTTCGAGATGCTGTACTCACACATCAAAAGGATTGCTAATTTAAGGGGGAAAAAATTTAAAAAAAACTTTTCATTTTCATAAGTTAAAAAAGAGTAGTGAAAATGTTATAAGTTTATATGCTTTTTTGATTTTATTTCAAAAAATAAATTTTTATTAGGGAAATTAAAACCTGCAAAATGAACTATTAGTTTAGTATTTTTGTGTTTATTCAGATCTTGGATTAATTTTCGTTTTTTTTTGTAAAGGGCAAATTTCCTCTTTTAAGTATTGTTCCTTAAACTCTATATGATTTTTTTCCCAAATAAGTAAAGATTTTATCGACTTTATTTTTTTCCTGCCTTCCTTGGCATAAATAATAAAATTGACAGTTTTTTAAAGAAAACATGATTATTTTTTAAAATCAAGAAATAATTTTATCAAATTTGATTACTTTTAAATCCGATCCGAATAGAAAGAAAACGATTTTTCACAAAACAGTGTATGTATTTTTTCGATTATCTATGTGTATTTTTCATTATGATGATCGAAAACAATAGACTAAATGAGAAAGGTCTGGTAAATAAAACAGCGATGAAAGTTCTCTCTGATTACTTTCTTTCCCTTTAACAAAAGAAGAAAGGAGATAGGGTTTTTTTACCCTTTGGGTTGCCTTTTAGATTTTGCTTTTAGCTGTTTTTGGGTGTTGTTTGGTTTGTCGGGCTGTTCGCCTGTTTACCCCATCTCTTCTTCTATTTTCCCTCTCTCCCTTTTCTCCCCTCTCTCTCTCTTTTCCTCTCTCCTTCCCCTCTCATTCTCTCTCTCTCTCTCTCTCTCTCTCTCCCTCTTTATCTCTTCTCTCTGAGAAGACAAATTTTTTTTAAAATACTTGACAAAAGCAGGTTTTTAGTTTCATTAACCTTGTTAATAAAGTGTTACAGGATTTTATACCAGGCAAGCTATTTCCCGAATTTATTGGGTCGAGAAAAAGTTTCATTAGAATTTTAAAAAAATTATGGAGTATTTTATTTTGGAGGGGGCTTGAAGGGAAAAGGGGGATGGGGGGAGAGGGGGGGGAGAGACAGAGGAGGGGAAGGAGGGGGAAGAGAGGAGAGAAGGGGAGAAGGAAGAATAATTATTATATAATTATATATATATGATATATATATATATATATATATAATAATTTTTATAATATTACAAAAATATAATTTTATATATTTTATATTAATTTTAATATTATATATAATATATATATGATATATATATAGTGATATAATATATGCACAAATAATAAATAAATATAAATGCAAAAAATATATACTATAATGTGTATATATAAAATGTATATATGAATATTATATACACACAAATAAATAATAATAATTGTAAAAAAATATTGATATACTATATATGGTTATTACAAAATTATGTATATAATACACGTTTTTGAATATTATAACATATATATATATATATAATTATTTTATTATATATATTATATTGTGGTGTGTGTGGTGTGTGTGTGTGTGGTGTGTGTGCATGTGTGTTCATATATATATATAAAATATAAATATATATATAATATATAATTATATATTTATAATCATATTATTATTTTAATTGAAATATATACTAAAAATATAATATATATTATATATATATTATTATTAATATATAATGTGGGTGTGTTAATTATATATATATATTAATATTATTATATATATATAATATATATTTTAATATATATATATATTACAATATACGATGTATATATAAATATGTTGTTGATATGTTATATACAAAACCCATACATATATTCATATATGTAAAAAAATATATATATATATATAAATTAATATTATATAAAAATATAAAGAAATATAATTTTATAAAAAACAATATATTATGTAAAACACCAAAACACCCACAAACACACACACACCCACCACACCACACACCACACACACCACACAAAAATATATAAAATTAAAAAATATAAATATAATAAGTATTTTATATATAATATGTGTGTGTGGTGTTGTATGATGGTGTGTGTGGGTTGTGTTAATAAATATATAAATATATAATAAAATTTTAAATAATAATATATAATATTATAACATATATAAAACAAAATATATACATATATTGTATGTATATATAAATATTAGATGTATAGGGAATTTTATATACTACATTTTAAAAAAATTATAATTATATGAAAATTAAATATTATATATAATAATAATATATATTATATATAAAATTTTTAATATATATTTATATATAAATTTTATATATTATTAATATTATAAAATTATTATTTAAAATATATCTGTGTGTGTGTGTGTGTGTTTTGTGTGTGTGTGTGTGTGTGTGTTTGTGGGGTTGGTGGTGGTTGTGTGTGTGTGTGTGTGTTTGTGTGGTGTGTGTGTGGTGTGTATCACATATATTTGTGTATTAATAATAAAAATATTTATATATATATATATATATATTGTATGTGTGGTGTGTGTGGGGTTTTTGGGTGGTGTATGTTTATATAAGGATTGTGAATGTAAAATTAAATAATATATATATATATTTTAATAATATATTATTTGTCTAAAATAGAAATATATGAAACAAATTAAAAATGTATATAATACTTATAGATTATTTTGTAGTATATCAAAGACCCGCGTGCAAAAAACTGGTAGGATCGCTTTTAAAAATCACGCCCTCACAGCAACTTCCGAACACTATAGCAACCATAACCGGGAAAACTATTCACCAAAGACCGTAGAAAAAAACATAGAACGAAGCTTCTCCAACAGGGCGAGGAAAAAAAAACCTATGTAGGTTTTTTACAAAATTGCATAACGACCAAGACCCGATACCCTGGCAATTTTGGGAGAATTGGATAGGCCCTTTTTCCCTTCCAAAATCGATAAGGGTGAAATGAAATATGTTGCGATAATAATTTTCGTATAATATCAACGTTTATGAGAGGGGGGGGTTTGTGATGAAATTTTAACCCCGATAACATAAGTATAACCATTGCATTTTGCACATGAGTAAAACCCTTCCTGTGTGTGTAACATTCAGTGTTGTGTGTTGTGTGTGTGTGTGTGTGTGTTGTGTGGTGTGGGGTGTGTGTGTGTGTGTGTGGGGGTGGTTTGTGGGGGTTGTTGGTGTGTGTGTGTGTGGGGTGTGTGTGTGTTGTGTGGGTGTGGTGTGGTGTGTGTGTGTTTAGTTACGTGTTTTTTTTTTAATTTTTAAAAAATTATATTATTT
>NW_023665022.1:10000-13236 GCF_015228065.2 Penaeus monodon | reverse complement strand
GTTCCGGCGATAGCCTCTGACCCCCGGGATGGGACGGGGGCGGGGTCTCTTGTCTGTTTCTTCTGCAGTCATCATTTACGCACCTTTACGTAGTGCTGTGGGGAAGGGCTTTCTGCACAGAAGTGCACTTTGTTTCTTCCTGCAATATTAGCAAACGTGCTGTAACTCGACATTGTAAGACCACAACTCTGAGCACCACGGTCGAATGGAGCTCGGCTGTATGTATCTTCCAAAGAATTGGTACTCTTTAGGTGGCGGCTGTTCACTGCTCCATGCAATGATGATCCTATTTAATGGCAGTCCGTCCTTGTAAATCCTCCGAGCTTTAAAAACTCCCAGAAGATGCAGTGCTTCCTCGGTGGCGGCCCTCCTCGGAAACGGTAGCTAGGTATTCCCGTTTTTTTTCCCTTTTGGGTTGATACTCGTCTTTGTTCTGCAGAGAGATCCCCACAACAGTGCCATTAACCATCAGGGCCACGTTTTTTTGTTGTTCCCGTCGTACATAGACGTAGTGCGAGGATGTCCATTTTCCCTGCACCATGTCTAGCGGTTCTTCCTCTTGGAGAGGCGGCAGCTGGCTAATCTCCCTAATCCACCTGATTTTATCTATGGTAGATGTTTCCCCCGGGAAAGGCCAGTCTAATGTATCTGTCGGGGGACGATGGGTTCGCGCTGTTGTCTTTTCTCCGTTTGCTTTATCGGTCAGGTTGCAGGTGTCATTTGGCATGGTTTTCACTTTCTTCCTTCTGGTCTGAATGAGTTGGAATCCCTCGTTTCAGCTTTCAGAGTCGGCAGTCGAATCCACATCATTCATATCCCTATGATAAATGGAATCAATCCCTCCCATAGGGTGGAGGTTTGAGGGGGGGTAGTTGGCACTGGGCTCCACCTCCAGGGTTTGGGAGAGTGAGGGGGGGGTTGTCCCGTCCGCTTCTTAGGTGATTAATTCCCTGCGGTCGGGCGCGGGGAGGGTGAGAGCGCCAGGTTAAGGCTGTCACACATACACTCACCAGGTTCGCCAACGGTCGTTGGTACAGCACCCTGTCACTTTTGGCACCACACTCAGTATTCGTAATTTCTGATAAGCACTGTTTTTCTAGATTCACTGACCATAGTATCCGACACAATTGGTGTATGTTCACCCACAACACAACCGGGACACTCTGGGTATAAGACAACCAAGTGAGGGGGGTTTTCCCCGTAAAATCGTCCAGAACACAGGAGGAATCCTGATGACGTCCTGCTTTTGGGGTTTCTTGACTTACAGCTAACCCTTGACCATAAGGCATGAAGTTGTATGGGGGGCGATCCATTTCTTATTTCTTTCTTATCCTCAAGTTCTTCACTCCCTCCCTCTTCCCCTCCCGGGAAGAGGGGACTGAGTGGGGATTGGAAAAGTCTCTCTTATTTGATTCGCAATTGTGGTTCACCAAGGGAAGAGAAATAAACTAATTGGTGCAAAAAAGGGAATATTTTTTTCTAATTCCCGAAGTCAATCGCTCGACCCGTCCATGGCGGATCGCCAAACTGGCTCCTGTGTAGCAGCACGACCCCGCAATCTGAAGTTCGGCATAGTTTCCCAGGTTGGGTCACATCAGGTCCACAGCCATGTCCGCGCTCATTGGACAGGGGCTCCCGTAGTTCCCTGCGCGCTTACACAGCGCTCTGTACTCAAGCCGCAGAATCCGTAAAAAAAAAAAAAATAGTAAAATAAAAAATAAATAAAAAAAAGGGAAACTGAGATTAACATTCCCGATCCTCCAGCAAAACACGACTACAGCAGGCGGGCAACACAAGGACTGCCCAGTCCTTAGCCGAAAGGGGAGCCTGCCGGCTCCCCGTTGATCTTTTCGACTTTACCAACACACCCAGCCATACCCGTAGGCACTCTCACCCACAACAAACACTCCCAAAGAGATATGACACCAGTCCAAAATAGTAGATGCCCAGTCATGCACAGGGCCCAAGTAAGTTTTCCCAATCTGAACTATGTTCATATCATCATATTTCCTAATACGTTAGAATGTGGAATAATATGATTGCATCACAGTTTTCCAACTGTTTGCCTGCCGCCGAAGCGTGATATATAAAATATATATATATTATATATATATATATATAATAATAATAAATATATATAATATATTTATATATAATATATATTATTATATTATATATATATTATATATATATGTATATATATCATATATAATTATATAATATAATATAAAATATAGATAGATAGATAGATAGATAGATATAATATATATGTATACAAAACATTTTTAGATATATTATATGGGATATATATTATATTTCATAACTGCAGGGATTTTTTATCTATATGTATGTGTATGTATATATATATAACATATATATATATACATATATATTTATATATATAGGGGTTTGAGCATCGGACTCAAGACTGGCACGACGGCAATCTGAGTTCGAGGGTTCGAGTCGCCGGCCGGCGCTTTGTTCCCTTGGGCAAGGAACTTCACCTCGATTTTCCTACCTAGCCACTGGGTGGCAAGCCAGCCCAGTCAGTGCTGGTCCCAAGCCCGATAAAATAGAGAGAAATGATTACCTAAAAGGTAACACCGGCAGTCTCCATGGAAGGAACTGGGGACCCTACCACTACTCACTCCAAGAGCATCACAACATGAAAACTACAATTAAGTATCATGCTGTGATCACGGCGGCTCAAACATGAACCTCCGTAAAAAAAAAAAAAAAAAAAAAAAAAAAAAAAAAAAATATGTATATATATATATATATTATATTATATATATATTATATATATATAAAATTTTTTTTATATATTTATTTCAAGTAGATAAATAAAATAAATTTTAATAAATGTAATATATATTATATATATATTATTTTTATATATATGTTATTATATATATGTATTTATATATATATATGAATTTTATATACAATATATACATAAATATTATAGTTACTATATACATACATATATGTATACATATATCTATACACATACATATATTTCCCCACACATAATAATAAATAAAAAAGTGTATATATTGTATAATAGTTATATATATACATATATATACATATATATTCATTTTATAATTATATATATATATATATAATATATATTATATAAACCATTATATATACATATAATATATAATAATTAATTATTATATATTATGTATATATTATATTTTATATATAATTTTATATATATATATTAACTA
>NW_023665022.1:0-5000 GCF_015228065.2 Penaeus monodon | reverse complement strand
GGATAAGTGGAAGAATAAAGGGGGAAGAATAGAAGGGAAAAAGGAAAAAAAGAAGGAAAAGACCCTGCAAAAAAAAATTAGGCGGGGCGAGGTCCCCATAGCAGGGGGATCCCCTACATGGGCCCCAGCCGTCTCCTCAGCCCCACGCAACAACGAGCGGGGGGGGGGTTTTAATGAAGTTTTTCTGGATGCCCTTTTGTGCACTTGCCTAATTTTGCTTTTTTTTGTGTGCACGTGGTTGTTAGCTTTGCAAATGTGACATTAAAGATTTAGGGTTTTTTATGTTTAAATGACCAGCCGTTGACTTTTGGGGTAAATACTTGTGTTTTATGTATGAACAGCGTTTTTAGTAGATTTGTTAAAAATGTGAATTTGGTGAACGCTTTAGTTTCCCCTCTGAATGTGCCTTAACATACATTTTTCCACATTGGGAAACACATTAAAAAAAAATAAATAATTCAATAAGACACCATTTTCTGTCAATTAGCCAAATTTAGATCTCTTTTGAAAAAAGGACCAAAAATAGAATTTAAAAAACTAAACCTTAAAAAGCCCCCATCTAGCGAACTGGGAAAATTTTTTTTGGGTGAGATAAAAGGCCCTTAAGTCACAGTAAGTAATAAAAATTTAGCATCATTAGCCTGCAACCCCTTATACCAATGCATAAACATGCTTGTTTTACATAAATATTCATCTTGTACAAAAAAGACAAACTTGTTATTATGTACATCACCATCGCAATCATACATAGAAAACAATTATGATAACAGTAATGATAATATAGTGCCTAATTTGAACTAGCCCCCTTAAATTTTTAACTGGTAAACGTATTACCAGTGCAGTACACCGTTTCCTTTAAATTTTCCTCGTACAATGTCCTACATTTTTAAAACAATTCAGCTATTATGGAAAGAAATATCAACTTCTATATCTTTAAAAGTATACAGATAGGATTTCATAATTCTCATGGTTGGTTAATGATTAATGGTTAAAAGCAACCAGGTGCTAAAACATCTAAGGTCATTAGCACTATAGGGAGGTACAGTAAAGAGTTAGTGAAGCGCATTATTTAGTAGTTATTTGCTATGTCAATTATCTAGGATATTGAGAAGGTGGGTAAAGGAGTTGATGAGTGAATGGGTTAAGGTAGGGTTAGTTATGGGATTAAATTGAAGTGAAGGTATGTATGTGAATATTCCAGTATGGAAGTTATACTTTATTTGACTATGAGTGAAAGGGTTACAGTGCGTGTTGGAGAACTTGGAGGGGATGGAGCTAAGGAGTGAGATAAGGAATGATAGGGAAGGTGTTGTATCGGGAGAGATATCAGGAGGTGGATGATCTGGGGAATGGCATAGATGTGAAAGAAGAGATTCACGTGTGTACCCAGGAAGGAGTAAAAGGGATAGGGAAGGGAGGGAGGGTTAATGTAGGTGGAGCTGGATCTAGGGAGGGATGGGCTCTGTTGAGAGGGAGTAGGAGGAAGGGGGTAGGTGGGACATGATGGGAGGAGCATGACTATGGGCAGTCACTTTGAGTGTGGAGGGAGCGGGAAATTTTTGGGAGGGTGGATGGGGGGTTTTTGGGTTTTTAGTTTGGGACTCAAGAAAATAATTTTGAAATCTTCAAGAGCTTCTGTAAAGGAGTTGGTTGGGAATTTTGTGAGACAAAGGTTTTCTTATGAGGGGAGGGTTAATGGTTAATGGTTAAAAGCAAGATAAATGTGCTAGACATCTAAGGTCATGTAGCACTATAGTTAATGTTCGGGAAGGGGTGGTCGAGTTAGTGATTATTTTGTCTAAGCTGGGCAAAGGGAAATTTGGAGAGTGAAAGGGTTAGGGTCGGTGTGGAAAGATTGTTTAGATGAAGGATATGTATGCGTTTGAGGAAAGAGATGGGTTTTTTGTAGCAAAAAGGTGGGATTCTCTAAGGATGTCTGATAGGTTGGGGAGGTCGGTGAAGGGGGTAGTGGGGGAAAGCAGAGGTACGGGTTGTTTCAAAAGGGTGGGCACGACAATAGGATGTGGGGGATTGATAAAGGGGAACATTTACATAAGGAACATAAGGGTGGATCAGATTGTGACATCAGATAGGAGTGTGTTAGAATAGTAAGGTCAGCTGTGGAGAGGAAGCGCTCTAGAGATCGGCCTCGGAGTTGGTGATAGAATCACCCCAATGTGGCGGCAGTTAAAGTCACCACCCTATGAGGAAAGGTGGTTGAATTTGGGGAAAATTAGATTTCAAAGCAACAAAGTCAGGGGTGGGAAGGGAAAAGTAGACTGAAATCACTGTGATCCAACTGAAGGAAGATACAAATAATGTGAAAGGGACATTGGTTTGAAAGGCGGGTGTGACATAAGGTGTTTTCTGATTGATAAGTAGGACGAGACATAAAGGAATGTGGGGAAGAACAAATGGTAATTGGGGATTGGTATTGGAGGATGTGTAGAAAGGTCTCTTGAAGGCATACAATAGTGGGTTATAAGAGGAAAGGATATGACGAAGGTCAGGTCTGTGGAGCGGAAACCGCGAATATTCCAATGAAGGATAGTTTACTTTAGTGATATAGATTGTAGTTTCGTGTTGGAGATTTTGAGGGGAAGCAGCTAGAGGGTGGGATAGGGGCTGAGAGGTCTGAGATGGGAGAGGGTGGGAGTTGGTGTTCTAAATAGGAGGGGTATTAGGAGATGGAGGGTCTGAGGAAGGGGATACTTGTGACATAAGGGGTTCACGTGTGTATCCAGGAGGGAAAGGAAGGATAGAGGGGATGGTGGAGGGTAATGTGGGGGGTTGGGGTCGTGGGGGGAGGGCTGTTTGGGAGGAGTTAGGAGTAGGGTGTAAAGGGGGGTTCGTTAGAGGAGGAGGATATCAGCAGTTCTTGGAGTGTGAAAGGAGTTGTAAGATTTGGAGGTGGAATGTCAGTTTTTTATTAAGTAATCTTGAATATTTTCAATAGTTTCTTCTGAGGAGTTAGTTGGGGAGTTTGGGGGATAAAGGATTTCTTGGAGGGGGGGAAGAGAGGATTGGTGTCTCAAGCGTAGGGCAAAAAGGGAAAGTGGAGGTGTTTGTGTGGTAGGGAAGAGGGGGGGGAACGTTTGTTCTGTCTGTTACGGGTTTGTGCGAGGAGGGAGAGGGGGAAAGGGGTTTTGGGGGTTTTATGGGGATTGGAGTATCTGTAGTAGAGATTGAGTGTCTGGGTTTTGGATGGCAAAAGGGGTTTGACTGGGGAAAGTAGAGGTAGAAGAGGGGAGTTAGATGTAGGGGGGTGGGTTTAGGGAATTTGGTTTGAATGAGCATATTTCGGAGTAAGGAGTAAGAGAGAAACCACGTCGACGTGCTTCCTGTCTGGCTTCACGTAGTGTGAGTCCCCAATTTGAACTGAGAGTTCTACCTCAGACTCAAACTTGTAGGTGGGACAGCCCCTATAAAAAACATTATGGGGGCCGCCCAGTTGGCACATGTGCGTGATTGTGCGAGCAGTTAGATCGGGTATGGCCAGGTTGGGCAAATAGGGGCAACTGGGTGTGGAACGGCAAAGTTTGGCTGGGTGTCCTAGAGCCCAAAAATTTTGGGACTGACGTGGAGGAGGTTGGTATGGACGAACAGGGTGGGATTCTCCTCCTATGTAGACGTTAAAGGGAAGGTCATGTCTACGGAAGGTAATTTTGGCTATGTTAGTGGGTTTTTTTCGATGACCTCTGGAGGGAATGGAGTACATTGTACTGATGTTGCATCATAGTCTGTGAGACAGGCAAGGGGGTCTTCTCCACATCTGACCAATATTTTGTCATAGATTGGGCAATTTGTTGGGGAGATTGAAAATGTTCCGGTGCAAGTATTTAGGTTGGATGGGGGTTTTTACAAGGATGGGGTTACCATATAGGTCAGTTAGTTTTTGGGTTTAAAGCTATAGCTTGGTTTTCGGATGTTACTGTGACAAGACGGGAGCGTCGGGTCGGCTACGGAAAGAGACTTTACCCACTTGTTTTTGGAGACATTGTTGGAAGAGAAGGGTGTTTCAGAGTGGAGCTGTGGGAGGGATCACGAAAAATCGGTCCCATTTGACTGCCCTAAAGAGAGTATTCAAGATGTTTTAAAAGATAGGGGTATAGAAGGGCGTGGCGTGACGAAGATGGAGTAGTGTTGAGGGAGGTAGTGTTATGGGGAGGTGGGCAATAAGGCTGTAAGGTATTAATAAGGGAGGATGGGGGGTTGATGTTGGAGGTTGTGGGGGTAGAGGTGTTTTAAGTTGAGCATGCTGGAAAAGTGGAAATGTTCCTTAAGGGTTGATTGTTGGCTACTGTACTATAGGCATTGATGAGGGGGTAGTTATTTGCAGTGTTCGGAGCCTGGTCAAAGGACAGCCTGGGGTCAGGGAATCTGGTGGGTTTACATCGTTGGGGCTATTTGATAAAGGGGGAAGCCTCATTTTCCCATAATAGTGGGGATATGTTTTCATTACTGGCCATGGTAAGCCTGTGATATGTTGGGGATAAAAAAAGTCCACCCCTCAGGGTCCCTTGAGGGGGAAGGGCTAAAAATCAGGGGAATACCGTGCCCATGGCTCCCCCAGGCCGTTCAGGGCTGGCACAAAGTCAGCTTTCTCCTTTCAGCACGGCTCTCACACCTTAGGAGGGAGATTTCAGAAGGTTTGGTGAAGGGACAGAAACGAAAAGTGGGGAAAGGAAAAAAAGGCCATGCAAAATTAATTGAGTCGAGGGCTGAGTCCCAAGGTTGGGGAGTTCCCCTCATTGGGTCCCAGTCTCCGCCTTTCCCAAGCCCCCCCCCCCACAACAACGGCAAGGGATGGGGGGGGGGTTCTAAAGGGAACAAGCAGTTTTACCGATGATGATACCGCGCACGGGGGCCTAGTTGCTGTTACCGGAGGAATTCCATACAACGTTTGTTTAAAGATCGCAGAGGATTTCATAATACTATTTTCTGCCGCCCAAAAATGCGGCGAGCATTAGAAAAAGAATAAGCCCTGGGCCACCGGAGTA
>NW_023665021.1:0-13238 GCF_015228065.2 Penaeus monodon | reverse complement strand
GTACATTTTAATTGTCAACCCGCCCAAAAAATTTACTTTTACTTTGGGGGGAAATATAATAGCTGAAACATGCAAAATTACATTCTTATCGGGATATTAGTCAAAGAAAAGAAATGTGTCGCAGAACTTTTGTTACGCATTATGTTTTCCCAAACTAAAGCAATTTGATGCCATGAAAAAAGTTGAAATGCCGTAAAGGGAAGAAAAAAAAAAAATTTTTATTCTCTGCTTCAGTTTCTTTCTTTTTTTTTTTTTTTTTTTTTTCCCTTCTTAGCCAAACGAACACTTTAGGGAAAAACTCGTTTTTTCATTTTAAAATAATTGAAATCTTTTTTTTATAAATACATTTTTTAAAAGGGAGGATTAAATTAGGTATTTAAAAATGAAGGTATTTTTATTTTCACAAAGAAGGGTTAAAATTTAATTTCATGAATAAAGGTTTTAAATCATACATTTCACAAATAAAGGTTATATATATTTCATGAATGAAGGATTAAATTAATTTTTCACAAATGAAGGTTAAATATATTTCTGAATAAAGGATTACATTATATTTTCATGAATGATCACATTTTTTCAAAAATGGGGGTTTAAAAATTTTTTCCAAATGAAGTTTAAAAATTATTTTTCACAAATGAGGATTAGATCCCATATTTCACAAATAAAGGGACAAAATTATTTTTTTTAACAATGAAATATAAGAATATTTTTAAAAAGGTCACGATATGCTCACAACAAAGGTTAGAAATATATTACACAAACTGAACATCATGGTTCCATGGATGTTCAGAATTTTTAAATGTACCTTGATATCACGTGGGTAAAACTACTTAAAAAATGATCCCCACTAAAATTTTTAATAAATGGTGGCCCCGTGGGATAAAAATGCTGGGGTAACCGTTGGAGGTGGTGCCGCGTTGTCCCGGCGCTATATATCACCTGTCCGAGGCGGGCGACCGGGTGGGCAAGGCGCTGCGGTTACCCCCCGAGGGGGGGAAACCCGAAATGTAAAACACTGGGGGGGAGGACGCAGGGGAAATGTCCCACCCCCCCACGGCTAAAGATCTCTTCATCCCTGTAGTTCAGTGGATAGCCCCCACTGAATCCATTGCCATGCCGGGCATGCACTAAAGGTGTCCTGACGCCCTGTGGGCGACTTTAAAGGGAAAAATGACACTTCACATTAGTAATCGAAAGCAAAAAAAAAAAAAAGCCCGAAAATACCAGAAAGACCCCCTGGCACCAAAGAAAAATTATGTCCCCCCCTCCCCTTTCCCCTGAAGGCACAACGAATTAAAAAAAATAAAATGGCTTGCGGACCTGGGAAACGATCCCCCGGCCCTGGGGCACCCCCTCGCCCTTTGTGCGGGAGACCTCTCTCCTCCCGTATGGTATTCGTCGCTCGCAGCAAAATACTTGCGAACTTATTAAAGGATTTTTTGGAGGTATTACCTTAAAACTATTGAGACCGCAAAAAAGAAAAAAATTTTGGGAATACCTTGGACCACTACAAAAGGACTTGATCTTGAAAATGTGTTGCCTCGCAGAGTTCACAAGGCCTAAGAGTGCAAAATTGGGCAACCTTAACCGCTCCGCATTATAGGGAAAAAAGGAAAAAGGAACCACCTCCAAGAATACCATTCTTCGAAAATACTGCCCCCCAGCCACGGCGGCTTTTGGAGATCCCCGTGACTGCTATAACTGCGGGGAAAGGGGCCATGTACTAAGTATACGGGAAGGCCCTGTGCAGCATGGGGCGACCAACTCTCCCAAGGAGTGCCCTCGCAGGTCAAAGGAGAGAGTACGCAGATCACCGTTTTTGTCCATCATGCTTCGGGTTTTGGGGTACAGGTTGACTGCCTGGTACGGGGGTGCCGGCCCCCCCCTCCCTGTCCCCCCCCCCTCCACCCCCTTTGGTACCAGCCCGCCCAGTGCCCCACGCGGCCCCCCCAAACCCCAACCCGCGACCACGTCCGGGGGAACCCCCGGGCCGTGCCCTGTTGACTTTACCAGTCGCAGAGATTTCCCGCACTGCCGGAGTGGGGGGAAAGGCCACCGAAACCAAAAAGGTTACGCAGCGGAGGAAAGGGGGAAAAGATGATGCTATCCTCACAGAGGGTATCTCGGGCCCAAAGCTGATATCTCTCTGAACTGAAAAAACGCCCCCCCCCCCCCCCAGGCGACACCAGGCAACCGCCCCCTCCCCTCAGGCAGGGCGACCGCAGGACTGGGGGGGGAACCCCCTGAAAAACCATGTGACGAAGTGACTCACGCCGCTGACCAAGCACTTAAATTGTTTGCTTAAAAAGGGAATGAAAGCTCTAAAAGCCCAAAAAAATAATTAATTAATAAATAAGTCGCTGAAGCAAAAATGGAAAAAATAAAAAGTGACTGCATTGTCTGATACTATGCTACCATTAGTGTAAAAAAAACAGCGAGGGAATCGCTGTCAGACCGCCGTGTTGTCCAGTGGGCGTGTCAGCGCTAAAAGCGCCACGAAAAAAAATCAGGACCCCTGTGACGTCGAGTCCAGTGACGAAACCACCCCCTCGGGTGATCTACAAAAAAAGGGAAGGGACTGTGCTGAAAAGGGGAACAAAGTAAGAAAAATTTTTTAAAAGGGTTAAAATAATTTCAGCCCACGCTACCCTAAAAAAATCCATATCATAAGTTATATGTTTTTTTTGTGAATCTAAAATTCGAAATTTAAGGATATATAGCTGAAGTACAGTTGCCTACTAAAAAAATATTCCTTGGGAAAAACGCACATCAAATTCATTCAGGGAATATGGTAGCTTTAAAGCTAGGAAAATGACTAGAATTTTACACCCACAAATAAATTTGATGTTATATGCGTGCAAAAACCCTTTGCTGCCGCGCTAAGATGAAAATAGCACCTGCACTTAAGGGTATTATTCATATGTGAATACGCCATGCCTGGATTGTTGATATTTGAAGGAAACACTGCCCATAAATTTTTTAAAAATCGGAACACTGTGTTAAATTTCATCATCAAAAAAACCCAGACTGCCTCTGGGTTTTTTCACTTTAAGTATATCCCAATACTCAAATTTCTGGAAAGTTTCTCCCAATTTTTTCAAAACCAAAGGCCGTTATGCATGGGCACTTCAATGCAAGGCACCAACTTTGGAGAAAACCGCGTAATAGTAATGGGGAAGAATTAAAGCATTTCATCATAGTAAAATCACTGACGTATATGACACGAAGCAGAGACCTTTTGGGGAGGTGGCGGGTTTAGACTACGTTTTGGGCAAAAATTTAGTTCATGGTAATGTCTTACTTCATGGTACGAGAGTTAGTTAGTGACCACTTTGCAATCCGAACAACTATACTGTAGACAGCGACTCGCTCCAAAATCACCTAGCTCAAAAAAATTATCCCCGGGCCGGAGCATCACTTAAAGGCAGGGGTCTATCGGTATAACCCTAGAAATAACAACTGTTAAAAATTTTTTCTCAGGATTTAATAAAGTTGTCACTACTACTAACACATGGTTATTCACGAAAACTCTCGAAGAAAAAGAGGCCCCAGGCCCCCTATCCCGGGTGGATCAATGCCCCCTTTTTTGGCCAAGGAACATAAACGAGCCAGGAGCTTCAAATTTTTTATAAAGATAGTAAACGAAAGATAATCTTCGCAGCTTTTTAAAAGGCCACAAGGAATTCGGGGAATTTAAAAAACTCGATTCGTAGTAAACACGGGGAAAAATTTCTGAAAGGTATCAATATAAAACCTCTGGGGCTGACGTGGAGAAAAATTAATAGGCTGACAGGAAAAAACTCCAAAAACGCCGCGTTCCACAGTCCCAAGAGCGGCTAATATGCTGCTGAGGGGGGGCCCGGGGAAATTTCCCTCGCTAAGCTCACCCCCACAAGGATAAAAGATCAACTAACAAGTCAAAAATAATCGAATTTTAAATAACAGTACCTGTGCTTCTATTGACCCCCACTTTGCCAAAATAACCGAGTGGGAACTAAGAAAATCCCCTTCTAAAAAGGTAAGGAAACCCCCTGGCGAAATGGCTTGCTTCGCCCCTTTCGTCACATTGCTCGGACCAGGAAACCCCCTTTTTGCCCCTGTTGACTCAGCCTACCCAAAAGGGGAATCACCCAAGCCCCTGGACTAAAATTTTAAAATCATTCCCATCCTACCCTAATCTGAAAAATACGGGCCCTTTTCCCTTGACCTCCTGCGGGGCAAGTATTGAAGGATAATACTAAACAGGCTTATGTTTCCTAAATGCTAATTTCCCCCGACTGTATATTTCTCCCCCCGGGGCGTAGCTTCCACTTTTTTTTGGGGGGAATATTTTAACAACACAAACCGGCATGCAACCGTTTTTTCTTGATTTTTAATCTCCTTTGATATTCAAACGAGAATTTCTTGGGGGAACTAGCTACTTTCTATTCAGGGAAAACGTTAACAGGGGATTCACATGTATCTATCGATGGGGTCCTCAGGTACTCTACGGGCTTTAAGAGTACTCATAAAAAATATTTGAACCGGGCACACCTCGGGAGGTTTTTAGCCCCAGCTATTTAACATTTTAATGCATAGATTATAGGCGAATCCCACTGGGGGAAACGCCCTTATTTGCTATGCCGATTATTTGAAAAAATCCTCTCCGAGAAAAAATGCAGAGTTTCTAGTATACTCTCAGAAAGGGGCTTTTGATGTGGCTTGAAAATCTCGACTGAAAAAAAAGGCCTTAACCAAAGAAAATCCCTCTCCCAAAGGGGTTTCGTATAAATGACTTTGGCTAGATCTCGTCTCAATACAAATCCCTTTGGGGTGATTGTCAATAGAGATTCTCAGAAACCTAAAAAAAAAGGCTGTGGGAGCGGCTGAACCCACTTGGCACTTGTTGGCAAAGCCCATGGTATCAATGTAAAATTTTGCAAGACCTTTTACTTTCATACATCGGCATCAAATTATCATGCATCGCACCTAGTGTTGTACAAGGAATCAGAGTTGCTAGTTTAGAACTATAAAAAAATGAACCTGGGGTCATTTTTGGGTCCCCCTAGAACAACAAAAATTGTGAATATGAGAACCGAACTAAACTTACCCTTTTTTTTAACGAAAAAATTTAATAAATACCACTTTTGGTGTCAAATAAATTTAGAAACCCCTCCATTGACAGATTCCAAAAACAACTAAAACCAGAACAAGGAGTCCCTTTGCATGACAACCCGATTCTTCTAAAATCCGGGAACAAAAACATGTAAAAAAATTACTCAGCTGAACATCCCCAAAACTAAGACCCTCATGGACGTTCTGTACCCCGGGGAAAATGTCGACCAAATTTATATTATACGACGGGCCCCCAAAAAAGACAGTGCCCCCCCTGCTAACTTAAGCAGATGCATTGAATTATAATACACTTAAAACTCTACCCAATTTCATAGAATGCTACACTGAGGGGTCCTTGCAGCCCCTGGGAGTAGGCAGGATTGTTTTGTTGTATATAAAAAAATACTTAAAGCACCAGGTTGTAGGAGGGTTCAGACTGGCTAGCCTACGAAAACTATTGGCAGGAATCTCAGGGGCCACCGAATTTCTATTGTAAAGGCTGGGGGGAAATATTCTGTGATTCACGAGTGCTCTCCGGCTCTGAACCTCGAAAATTTGCATTTAATACGAAAATGACATCAGATAAACGTGTACGTGCAAAAAAGGGCCATGATAACGTTTTTGTGGGATTCCTCGCATGTTAAATCCCCCGGGGATGATCAGCTGATCGCCCGGCAAAATCAGCATGTGATAAGCAAAGTGTGGATATAAACTTGGGGGACCTATTTCCAGGGTTTTATACAAAATTAAAACTTCCTTTAAAAAGGGCTTGATGAGTTAATTAATTTTTCAACGCCCTGAAAACTGTAGAATAAAGATTATGACCGTTTAGGCAAAATTCTTCACCTATGGTTTAAAAATAAACAGAACAAACAGTGTGATATTTTACCGCAAAATCAGGCTTGGATATAGATTGCATTTGGGACTCGTACAGTTTGTAATGTCGAAAACTAAATGTAAAATTGAATGAAAAATAAGCAACCTTGACATTATATCTCGAGTCCCTGTGTTCACCCCTTTTAGGCCACCCAGCTTGGGGGTATGGGAACTATGTAAAATATTTTATATCCTCTGATGTCTTAGAGATATACTTATATTTACCTAATTTGGAATGTACTCACTATGCTATCAATGTAGCAATGCCTTTCCCCCCCCAAGCTGTCCCCGGGGTGGCAGATGATAGATAAACGCTGTAATTGTTCCCTTTTTGTAATTGAAAAGTACTTATCATAATAATGTTATGCCTAAAATTGAAATGTAAAACCCTATATTTTTAACCATGCATCAAATGTACCACAGCTTCCCCGCCTTGCATTTTCCAGGTGGTAAAAAAAGGCTAAACTAAACTAAAATATATATTATGTTAATAATACTTTTTGGACTGGTGCTTATACGGAATTTTCTTTTGCCCTGGCAATGTGTGTACACTTAAAGTGCTTTTGTACACAAATTCAATTTCTTATCGGGTATTTTTGGTTGTTTTTGAAAAGGGGGTCATGTGGGACTTTCTTCTCAATAAAATGCCAGTCATTTTTGTAGGGGTCTTATGAGAAAATGCTTATAAGTTTACGACTTTGAAACACATATGCCAACAATAGATAAAACCTAAAATATTTTTTATTTAACTATGAAGGGCCCCGCCGAAAATCGAAACTAAAGTTCAAAAATTCTAACCATGATTAAGATATCAAAAATTGAACCTTTTATGAAAATTTTCAATTAAATTTCCTCTTCAACCCGTGGCCAAATTTAAATTTGAAAAGCTAGAGTTAATTTTGGGGTGTAGTACATAAACAAACTACACACACACACCACACCATATGTGTGGGGTGTGTGTGAATGTATTTATGCATAAATACATTGTTTTTAGTTAAATTTTGATATATCAATAATTATAAAAAAATATATATACTTATTGTAATATACTTTTGTATAATACATATATTATTTATATTTATTATATTTTACTATATTGTGTTTTGTGTGTGTTTATATATATATATTATATATATATATATATTATATAATATAAAATATATAATGTGATATAGATATATTAAAACTATATACTATTAGTATAATATATGTAATATTTTATAATATGTATATAATATTGTTAAACACACCACAACACACCCACACACCACACCACACACACCCACACAACCCCACAACACACACACACACACACAACACCCACACGTATAAACCATACCATACACACACACAACACACATTTTTTATATGTATTAATATATATATATATATAAAATAATAAATTAATATATTTCCCATACATAAAAATACACAAAACCAACATTATTTTCCAACAGCCGATTTAAGGTTGTTCCCACGAGGACCCCTTCCTAAAGCTTCAAGGGGACGAATAATTAAATTTTTCCCCTTCACTTTCTGGCCGCAGGAACCTTGCTGCCATGGGGACGGGAGCCTTTACGATTTCCTGGCTGAAAGAAATTCGGGCCGGGGAATCCACAAAAAATACGACTGAAGTCTCCAACGTGGCCACGGGAGACATCCTATTCGGACTTCCTTTCCCAAATTCAAAAGCTGACTCAAACCGCCACTTTGGGGGAAGAGCTTGACAATTGTAAGGTACCGGAGCCCTAAATCGAGCAGAACCAGTGATTTGTATCTCTGAAGGGGAAAAATCACATATTTGTTGTACATGTCGTAGATTCCGTCCGCAAGGTTTTCTACCACCCCCTTTAAGGTCTGCGATATTATGTTCGTGCCCTGGATATAGCCCCTGCAGCGTAGTCCTTTACGTCGTGTGAAGCAAAAGAGAGCATGGCCCTGTTTGGGCTCCGCGTACCCGGGATGACGATCTGTCGGACAAGAAAAAAAACCCGGTCTGCGGGGAGGCACCCAGGGCGCACCAGGCTGGGCGCTGCACTGGTCGCCACTGGAGAGTCCCGAAAGTGTTCGGGGAAACCCGGGGAATTCAGTTGTCGGACGTCATCGCCTTGTTTCGAGAGCGGAACTTTGCGGAAGAGGGCGTTTTGGGGGGCCCCGGGACGGCGGCCACACTGCACCGCCACGCCACGACCCCCCGGAGGGAAAACGACCCTTTATGGGGCGGACGAAAATGATGGGGCCCGTGGTAAAAAACAAAGGTTTTAATTTTTTTCCTTTTTTTACTGTGATAGGGTGTGTGTGTTGTGTGGTGTGTGTGTGTGTGTGTGTGTGTGTGTGGGGTGTGTGTGTGTGTGGTGTGTGTGTGTGGGTGCTGTGTGTGCGTGGGGGGTGTGTGTGGGTGTGTGTTGGGGGGTGTGTGTGTGTGTGTGTGTGGTTTTGTGTGTGTGTGTGTGTGTGTTGTGTGTGTGTGTCAATGTCACGTGTGTGTATGAAAATATTCAGAATTTTTCTATTTCTTTAAAGTAAAAAAAAAAAAAATTGTTTGGGCCCGATATGAGATAAATTTTTTTTTTATGTTAAAAAATTTCAGCCCGACTGGGTTCGCCCTTTTACCCTCCTTTTCTATAAAGTGGGGAAAATTTTTTTTTTTCCATTGTAGACGTCGCTAGCCGATTATTAACCCACTGTTACCTGGTGTGTCAAACAAAAAATAAAACATTATTTAAATCAAAAAAAAAACCCGGTCTATACGTTAATCCCTCAATGTAAAAAAACCATTTTTCACCACATTTGTATATTTATTTTCTCATGGATTAATAAAAATTTCCCTGTGGGAAATTTACATAATCGAATCGAAAAAAAGGGTACTAATACATCAGCGGTTTTCGAGGCATCACATGACTTTATTTTAAATCCCTGTTTATTTTTCCTTTATGCCTTTTATTCCCATTTTCAACACTCTTTTTAGCTGGTGTGTCAGAGCAGAGGAATGATATTTATTTTTATCCAGTTCAAATCTGGGGAAAATCGCAAAAACAGGGAGTTGGCGCATTTAGACCCCACCCTTTTCGCTTTAAATATTACGGGGCAGGATCTCGTTTTTTTTTTTTTGGCTCAACGCCCCACAACTTATTCATATTCAAGCACTACTAATTATGGGAAGGATAATTTTTCCTAAAGTGTATCCAACAAAATATAAGCTATAATTAAACTCACAGTTTTTAGTTATAATGGTGCAAGTATAAATTTTTTAAACTACCGTTCAAGTTTGGACAGCAACTCGTATGTAACCTTTAAATCTAAATAAATTGAATTAAGTATGTACTTTAAATTTGATTTAAATCTTTTGATCTGACGTATTGGTATTTACCTTTTTTTTTTTCTTTTTTTTTTTTTGTAATTGGCAAAAGTAATTGCAAAAACTCTGCTCAGCCCCGCTATCCCGGGCCCCTTTTTTCACGGGGGTTCTTAAAGTGATTTTTCTTATCTATAAATATGAAATTTATAGTTTTTCTTTACATCCCCTTAGAAATAATTAAAAAAATACTGAAATGAGAGAAATACCAAAAAAAGGTTTTCAAGGAGAAAAACCCTGGACAAAACACACACACAACACACACACCACACACACACACGCACCCCACCACACCACACAAAACAACCCCACCCAAAAACCACCACCACACGCACACCCGCACACACAAAAACACACAAAATATATATATATATATATTATATATATATATATTTATATATTAATGTATAGTATATATATTAAAATTTTGCGCGCGCGCGCGCGCGTGTTTGTGTGTGGTGTGTGTTGTGTGTGTGTGTGTTAGAAAAGAAAGAGGGAGACATTGACTACAAACAAAAAGAGACATAATATGTGCGCGTAGAGAAAACACACAGCAAAAAAATAGTGGTGTGCAGACGAGGGAAAAAAATATCTTCAAAAAACCTATCCCTTCACTTCTTAGGACAACTAAAGTCACAATAATTTAACCTTATTTTTCTACAAGTTACTCAAAATAACCCATCTGGACAAAGCAGTGTTTGATTCGTTATTTGGACTTCGATATCAGTCTGGAAAAAGCGTTTCGATGGAAGTGGGCCCCGCCCCTTTTCCACCGACAAATAAAACAAAAACAAAACCTTTTTCCTCACCACTAAAATGCCTTCCCCGACAAGCACGTCTCAAAACTGGTAAGAGGCTCACTTTGTGGGGGTTTTTCGTCTAAAATTATAAAATTTTATAATTTCATACTTCCACACCGCAAAATTTAAATTTAAAAATTTATAGTCGCATGTTCCTCATTTCCCGGTTTCTTGCCGAAAGGTTATTAATTCAATGAAAGAAAATCCTCCCCCGCATTTTTTATCCCCCCAAAAAATGACTATTCAAGTGAAAGAAAAATCCTCCCTGCATTTTTTTTTCCCTCCAAAAATTACTTTTAAAAACCACTTGCATTAGAGTAGCGTTCTTTATAAATAATACTTTAAAAAAAAAAAAAAAAACACCTTTTATACCGTCTGTTCTGCCCACTCAAAGGGAAATCAAGGGGAAAAAAAGAAGGAAAAAATTTCAGTTTGTTCCGTATCCCGCTTAGTGCACAATTTACCTCAGACGCAACTTTTTTTTTTCTTAGAATCTAGAATGTTATTAAAAAAGCTTTTTGGGAAAACCGGGGGTACACTGATTAGAAAACTATCTATTAAAACTAGATCAGTGGAAAAAGGAAAGGGTTTACGATTGGGATATTTTCGTTATACTCGATATTACAGGGGAAAGGCCTTGATAACTTCTCTCGCCTTTTTTTTTTTTTTTTTTTTTTTTTTAGTAACATAAAAATTTGTGCCGTAAAACAAACCCAGCGACACCTACAGAAAACAAAACACACACACACGTACATTTAACATATAATTCATACTTATATATATATTTATATTTATTATAAATAATATGTATGAATATAATGTTAAATACGTGTGTGTGGTGTTTTTTATTCATGAGGTTCGCTGTGTTTTTTATTTACGAGCACAATTTTTATTTTTACTAAAAAAAAAAAAAAAAAAAAAAAAGGCAGAGAATTATCAACGCCTTTGCCCTGTAATATCGAGTATCGAATATCCCGAATCGTAAACCTTTCTCTTTCCCATCTGATCTAGATTAATAGTTTATTTTCTAATCAGTGTAGCCCGGTTTTCCCCAAAAACTTTTTAAAAACATTTTTAGTTTTCTAAGAAAAAAAAAATTTGCGTCTGAGGTAAATTTTGGTGCATAAGGGGATACGGAACTAAATGAATTTTTCCTTCTTTTTTTCCCCCTTTATTTGCCTTTAGTGGGCAGAAAGACGGTATGAAAGGTTTTTTTTTTTTTTGTTTTAAAGTATTCATTTATAAAGAACGCTACTCTTTAAAGCAAATGGAATTTAAAGTCAATTTTTGGGGGAAAAAAAATGCAGGGGGGATGTTTCTTTCACTTGAATAGTCAGTTTTTGGAGGGGTGAAAAAAGCGGGGGGTGTTTTTTTCACTTGAATTAATAACCTTTCGGCAAGAAACCGGAATGAGGCACATGCGACTATCATATTTCATTAATTTACGTGTGTGGAAGTTGTAATTATCAAGTATACATTAGAGAAACACACAAAAGGGGCCTCTTACAGTTTTGAGACGTGCTTGTCAGGGAAGGCTTTTAGTGATGAGGAAAGCGTGTGTTTATTATTTCGTCGGTGGAGAAGGGGGAGGCCACTTTCCCTCGAAACGCATTTTCCAAATGATATCGAAGTCCTAATAACGAACGAACACTGCATTTTCCAGAAAACGGTTATTTTGAGTAACTTGTAGAAAAATAAGGTTATTATTGTGACGTTAGTTGTCCTAAGCTAAGTGAAGGGATAGGTTTATTGAAGATATTTTTTCCCTCTGTCTCGCACACCTACTATGTTTTTGTCTGTGTGTGTGTCTCTCTCGCGCACATATTATGTCTCTGTTTGTTTGTATGTCAATGTCTGCCTCTGTCTGTCTGTCTCTATACACACACACACACACACACACACACACACACACACACACGCGCGCGCGCGCGCGCATATATATATATATATACATATACATATATATATATAATATATATATATATATATATATATATTTATAAAATATGTGTGTTGTTGTGTGTGCGTTGTGTGCGTGTGGGGGTGGTGTGTTGTGTGTGTGGTGTGTGCGTGTGTGTGTGTGTGTGTGTGTGTGCGTGTGTGTGTGTGTGTGTGTGTGTGTGTGTGTGTGTGTATTGTCCATGTTTCTTCTCCTTTGTAACCTTTATTTGGTTATTTCTCTCATTTCAGATATTTTGTTCTAATTATCATTTGCTAAGGGGATGTAAAGACAACTATCAATTACATATTTATAGATAAGAAAATATCACTTTATATGAACTCCAGTGCAAAGGCGGCCCGGGATAGCGAGGCTGAGCAGAGATTTTGCAATTACTTTTGCCCAAATTTCAAAAAAAAAAAAAGAAAAAAAAAGAAATAAATATCAATACGTCAGAATCGAAGTATTTCATCAAATAAAGTACATACTTTTAAATTTAATTTATTTAGATTTAAAGTTGTTACATACTGTAGTTGCTCGTCCAAACTTTAATCGGTAGATTAAGAAATTATACTTGCCCCCATTATAACATAAAATGTGACTGTTATAATTATAGCTTATATTTTGTTGGATACACTTATAGGATAATTATCCTTCCCATTTAATTAGTAGTGCTTGAATATGAATACAGTTGTAGGGCTGTTGTAGCCATAAAAAAAAAACGAGATACCTCGACCGTAATATTTAAAGTCGACAAAGGGTGTGGTCTAAATGCGCCAACTCCCCTTTCTTTTGCGACTTTCCCAGATTTGAACTGGAGTGAAAATAAATATCATTCCTCTGCTCTGACACACCAGCATAAAAATGAGTGTCTGAAAACTGGGAATAAAGGCATGAAGTGAACTAATAAACAGGGATTTAAAAAAAAAAGTCATGTGATGCCTCGAAAAAACCGCTTGGGCTGTATTAGTGATCCTTTCTTCGATTCGATTTATGTAAACTTGCCACATGGAATTTTTTTAATCCATGTATGCAAATAAGATATACAAATGTGGTGAAAATGGCTTTTTACATTGAGGGATGTAAATGTATAGACACGGTGTTGATTTTTTGAGTTAAAATGTATATTTCTTTGTTTGACACACCAGGTAAAAGTGGCGTTAATAATCGGCTA
>NW_023665020.1:10000-13239 GCF_015228065.2 Penaeus monodon | reverse complement strand
CCTTTGATTTGGACCCGTATCTATGGGATAAAATTGTTTTTAGTTCTGTCGGGCCTCTGCCTCTTCTCCCCTTCCTCTCTCTTCTTTCTTTTCTTTTCCTCTCTCCTTCTATCTCTCTTTTCCTCTTCCCTCCCTTCCCATTCTCTCTCTTTTCTCCTCTCTCTTCTCTCTCTTCCCTCTCTCTCTCTCTCTTCTTTTCTTCTCTTTCTCCTCTCTCCTTTCTCTCTCTCATCTCTCTCTTTTTTCCCTCTCTTCCCCCTTTTCCATCTTTGTCTCCATCTTCCCCTCAACCTTCTCCCCCCTCTCTCTCCCTCTCTCTTGTCATTTGCATCCAATTTTTTTTCCCCTTTTTCCTAAGTATGAAAAAAAAATGTGTTCTCACCGGCCTTAAACAGCACTTTCGTGTCCAAAACCTCCTGTCCCAACGCCCGTATGCCCACTCCTCACGAACATCAAGATTCTTCTCACAATCCTTTCGAAAGAGAGATAAGAAATTCCTCTGATGGTATAACCCCACTACAGTAATAAAACATAGTAATATAGCAAAACAGCGGTTTGTAATAGTAAAATTTACAGTAACAAAACGATTATTAAGCAACGCGAATATTAGTAGAATCCTTTCGACCACAAACACACCCAACACAAACGAAAAACCTGGAATTCCCTCTAGTGTTTCATTTTCCCCTTTGTTGAGTAACTGCCAAAACCGGGCTGGCTCCCTCGCGAAGGAAGGAGGGGGGCAGTAGCTCGGCCCGATCCCCAAACGGGGGAAAGGCTTTTTTGAGAAGGATAATAAAGTAAGTGAAAGTATTGGTGAAGGGAAATCAAGCTTCATGGGCACAGGGTTTGGGGGTTTTAAAATTTTCGAGATAGCTTTTTGGAACCCTCCTTTGCATTCGAAATACGGCACAATCTTCAATAATATTGGATGGTACTTTGGAATGTTTTTGTAAAAAAAGCCCAAAATTTACGGGAATTTCATTTTCATTTTTTTTTTTTTATTACACAAAAATTTATAGCTGAAAGAGAGAGAGAAGAGAGAGAGAGAGAGAGAGAGAGAGAGAGAGAGGAGAAGAGAGAGAAAAGAAGAAAAAGAGAGAGAGAGAGGGGATGTACGTACTCAGGGGGGTTTTTTAAACAGATTTTTTTAAAACCTTTTAAAAATTTTTCTGTAAAAAAATATTAATCAAAATATACAAATAATATTTTTGATATATTAATATATATATTAATATATAGATTATATATATATTTAATTATAAAATATATATATATATATATATAATAAAAAAAAAAAAATACACACAAAACACACCACACACAACACACACCACACACACACAACCCCAACACACACACAAAAAAAAAAATTTAAAATTACCAAAAAGGAATATAATAAAACCAAAGTTCCCACAAATTTTTCGACCAGCACCCCCCAACACAAAAAAACAAACATTCAATAAAAAAAAAAAAATGACCTCCCCCAAATATTCCCCGATCCCTATCCCCCCCCCCATCCCCCCACCCCAAGAAATCCCGAAAATGTTTCTCACAAATATTTCCCACACACAACCGTACCGGGGCAGCAGCTGTCACAATGCATTTTTTTCCCTCAGACGCCCGGGATTGGATCTGCTGGCGTTGGAGATGATGCCGGTGAAGGGGGATGCATCTTTTCTCCTAAGCATCTTTTTTGGGAATGGTGGTCGGGCAGTTATAAGGAGTTGCCAGAGAGTTCATTCTTGGTGTATTTGGTCTACGACGTTTGTTATCTAATTTTGGGTGGGTATAAGGTTTTTAAAGGGTTATGGTATTGGGGACTTGTTTTTTTTGTTTTTTTATAGCGGGGGCGGGGGGGGGGTTAAAAATAAATATAATGCAAAATTTTTTCCTGACAAAACAACTGTTATGGTTTTGAAAGTGTGAAGATCCCCATTAAAAGGGGATAACGTGGTGGGATGAATACATGTTTTTTTTTATGCGCCGCGTTCATCTCCACAACACACACACACACACACACCACACAACCACACACCACACACACACACACACCCACCAAAAAACACCACACACACACACAAACGTAAAAATATTTTTAAAACCTTTTTGGGATTAAAAAAAGTTAGCTGTATAAACGTCAACCATACCAGGGAAATTTTTTTGAAAAAAAAAGTTTTATCTGCGAGCCATCCTTTCCAATTTTGCATTTAGTGTCAATATAGGAATAAATTTTTCCAAAAACCCTTAAAGAAAAAATAGCAGCAAAATGTGAAAAAAATAAGCATTTCTTACTATATGTTGTAAAAAAAAATCCTATCTTTTTGGCGCCATTTTTTTCGTGTGCAATTAAAACCCAATTTGTTTCTTGTCTTTTATTTTGAGTCATTCATTAATTTTTTTTTTCAGTTTTTTATTTTTCTTTTCTATTAATTTATCACTTCAAACAAGGGTGGGGTGCAAATAGAGCTTTTTGATGGATGGCAACAGGTTTACACTATATTTATTTTAATCATGCAAAAAACGTTGGGGTTGGGGATGATAATTATTTGAAATGCAAAAGTGTTATCAATTTTTTCATACTCTTGCATTCAGCATTTACTCTAAATTTCGTCCCTACTTAGAAAAAGAAAAGAAAAAGAAAAAAAGAAAGAAAGAAAAAAAAAGAGAAAAAGAAAGAAAGGGAAAAAAAAAAAAAAACGGAGATGCCTAAAAAAATAAGCCTAAATTTTATTTCTAAAGAAACGTGGATTTAAATTAAAATATTTCAGAAAAAAAAAAAGGTAAGGTAATTTCACACTTAAACAAGGTCCCTAAATGCATTTAGTGAGTTTTTAAACACTTTTTGAATAATGCAAATTCTTGAGCATTTTTTTGGTCCCTACCCCATTATCTTTTGAATTTTTGTCCCTTTTTAAAAAAATAAACTTTTATTCTCTTATTTATTAAAAAACTTTCAAGAAAAATCTCAAAAAAATTCTTGATTCGATCTAAAAAATCGCCCCCTTTAAAAAGAAGAGAAAGGGAAGGGGAAAAAGAAAAAAGGATGATGAAGAAGAAAAGAAGATAAAAAAAGACGATGAAAAGAAAGGGGAAGCGAAGGTGGGTGGGAAAAAAGAATAAAAGAAGAAAAAGAAGACGAAGAAAAAGAGAAGAAGAAAAAGAAGTGAGGAGAAAGGGGAAGAGGGGGGAAAAAAATTTTAAAAAATAGGGAAGGGAAAGGGGAGAAAAGAAAAAGAAAA
>NW_023665020.1:0-5000 GCF_015228065.2 Penaeus monodon | reverse complement strand
ACATATCTGTATATATTTGCCCGTTAGCCTATATCATTTAAACATTTGATAGAACAGAGAAAGTGAACGATGAACTGTTTATCGAATTAAATGCTTGCTTTCGTATTCAGCTTTATGGTCTGTGTTCTGTGAGTTCTGCCTGATAACTAATCTTATTTTCCACCACTGTACGGCCTGTACTGCGAAAAGGCTGTAGATGTATTGCGAAACTTCGAAAAGATTTGAGCTCTGAATGCCGCCATGCTCTCTCTCTCTCTCTCTCTCTCTCTCTCTCTCTCTCTCTCTCTCTCTCTCTCTCTCTCTCTCTCTCTCTCTCTCTCTCTCTCTCCATGTGGGTGATGGTCCATGAAAAAAAAAGATAATTTTAACGAACCGATGTAAACGCCTACAAACAGCTGTGCGAATTAGCTTCCAGGGGCTTTTTCGGAAAGTGATCGAAGGTCCAGATACTGCCTTACTTAGGTGTCTGGAAAAAATTGTGATGGGATTTGATATATTCTAAATATATTCGGTTGTATATTCGGACAGTACATGTAATCAGTTGTGTTGTTCGACCTCTGTATTGTCACGTATCCTATGTTCCTGACTTCTCCCCTAGTTTTGTTGAGACACTTCTCGATAGTCAATTCTCCGTTACATTTGCAAAGGTAAGAATTTGGATTTTGATTCTTTGAGCGATACTGGTAGTAAGATCGTCTGTGATCTACCCCTTCTGTCTTTCAATGCCATAGATATTAGTATGAAGTTTAAAATGTCTCAAAGGTACAGTCAGTTTCATATTTTCGCATTTTTCTTCCATTACTTTATGTTCAAATGTAATAGCTCAGAAAGTTGATGGATAGATTTTCATCTGCTTATGTGTGTTTATGTCTTTCCCTGTATGAATGTAACAATATTTTTAAAATGTTTATCAAATTCCCCATACGTATATAACTATATTTTCTAATATTCTCTATGTGTATTTACCTGCGCTTTCTGTCTATGTATATTTAAACAAAGGAAATAAAAAGAGAGTGCTATAAACTCTTCTTTAAAGACAAAGCGTCAAGGTATATAAATATAGTGTAGTGCATTATTACTCCTTGCCAAACTGTGTGAAATATATAGCAGGTACAAGAATATTAATGTTTTCTTACTGGGTTCGCTCATGAATCTTTTCCGATTTTTTTTTTCGATTTACTTTTGTAATCGTATTCATTTTGTGAAACTGAAATGAGATCATACTGGCTCTATGTAAACCGTAAGAGACTGGTATGCTTATAGAATTTTGAATAAGGATAGGTCCCGTCAGGCAATTTTCTTGTCATATTAAAAGCCTTTTATTTATTTTCAGATTTATCTCACACAAAAAAATCAGTAGTAAACAACAAAAAAAACAAAAAAGAAAACAAATGACAGTTTAATTTCAGATAAATGCAAATTAAAAAAAACGTGTAACAAAGACATGAACTTGACTTAAACATGATTATGAACGTGATTCTTGGGGATGAACACTCATAAAAGTATTGTAACATGACTGCAAAAATGAAATAAAAATGGATTGATAAAATTAGTCTACTTCGAATGTCATAATTTTCCGAAACTTTATGATCCTGATAAATTATATAAAAAGACAGACAGCATTTTCTCAGATTCAGACAAACTTTGCTTCTGTCCTCACAAGAATCACTACAATAATATTGTGAACTCTGAAGAATCATCTGGTTGTAGTCCCCCTTCATTTATGAGTTGTTGTTATGTTTTGCTTTCCAAACTTCTTGCAGTCCTGTGACTGCATATTCATATTTTCCTTTATTTTTTCTCCTTCTCTTTCCCACTGTCTCTCTCACACATGCATTCTGTCCTCTTTCTTTTTTCTATCTTTCATTTTCTCTCTCACTGACTCTCTCCTCAAGTCCTCCCTTCTTCCCTCGCTTTCTCTCTCTTCCTCCCTCCCTCCCTCTCTCTCCCCCCCTCTCTTTTCTTCTCTCTTTATCTTCTATCTCCTCTCTTCTCTCTCTCCCCTCTTTTCTCTCTCTCTCCTCTCTCTCTCTCTCTCTCCTTTTATCATCATAGTCACCCTCTTCTCTTCTCCTCGCTTCTCACTTTCTCTCATTATCATTCGTGCTCAAGTGTCTCGCCCTATTTCCCCCTGTTTGCGCTTGTTTCCATTCTTCTTGTTTCGTCTCCACGCTTTTTTCTTCGTGTTCTGGAAGGTCAAGATGCCGTCCCAAGCCAGTGACGAAGCCTCCTTGCGGGGCGATCAAGCGCTTTTACTCTGTTTGGGGGAAAAAGGGGGTAAGAGGGTAGAAAACGGGAAATGATTTATGAAAAAGGGGTATGACCCAAAGAAAATGTCGGCTCAACATGGGGAAGCCTTCTCAAAAAAAGGAAATGGTTTGACAATGGGGGAAAATAGAAAATAAGATAGCACGCGCGCGCGCACACACAAAACACCCCACACACACACACACAACACACACACAACACACACACACACACACCACACACACACACACACACACACCACACACACACACACAGCGCAAAGACCCCCCTGCTCGCGAAGGCCGCCCCCGACTCCCTGGGGCCCGCGCGTGGGCGGAAGGTACCACACGTCGCACACGTGGCCCATGACGTCATCATGCTCAGGATGTACTGGCCGAAGGTGTCCTGTACCAGAAGGGGTCGCCGTAGCGGGGTCGAAGCGGATGGCGATCGGGTAGATCACGCTGTCGATCTGGGGGGGGGGGGGGTTGATAATAATGATAAATGATGATGATGTGATAGTAATAATAATGGTGATGATGATCGTGATAATGATAATAAAAGCGGATGGCGATGGGGGAGATCACGCTCTAGATCTGGGGGGGGGGGGGGGGTGATAATAAGATGGTGAGAGTAATGATAATGGTGATAATGATCGTGATAATGATATGAAGTAGATGGCGATCGGGTAGATCACGCTGTCGATCTGCCGGCAGGGGGGGGGATTGATAGTTGATAATGTGGTAATGATCGTGATTGTGATAATAATAATATCAATAAGAATAACGTTCTCGTATTGCATTGCTGTTAGAAAATCGCTCCTCACATATAACATAAATAAGTATTAATATTCATCGTCTAAGCAATTTAACTGGAGAAAATACACTCAATGGTTTTCTAAATGGTCTTTATTTTCTATTTAAATTTGAAAAACGATTATCTTTGGATATGTTTTAATTTTATAAATAAAAGTTCTTTTACAGGGATAACAGTCAACAGACACGAAATCTCATTTTGACTGCAGCAAATGTCTAAATTTAGCAAAAATAAAGCTCTCACCCTCTCTCTGACGTTTTCAGTGATAATAAAATTTCTTCTGTTGCTATAATGGTCAACTGTCATGTGATAAATTTACGTTTAATCCATCACCCCCCCCCCCCCCAAAAATTAAAATAAAAAAATTATTGGAACCATAATATTCACCTCAAATGTTTTTTTTCTGAAGCTAAGAACAGGCTAAAGCAAACATATAAATAAGTAAATCAACAAATGAAAAGAATAAGCATTAACATTCACCCTCTGGCCGCAATAACAGTAAGGTTAACTGATAATAGAGTGAACAAAAAAACAAAACACACATGAATGTATATGATGTAAAAAAAAGAACAGGTATAAACACTTACCTTAAATACCCCTTCCATCGTAACAAATACAACAAATAAAATAAATTTGCAAAAAAAAATTACCTCAAAGGCCCCCTTCTTGAACTGCATCACAGCCGTGTTATTGACGCGGGTTTCCCTTCAGGATAGATCACGATAGGGGGAAAGGGTTGTGGTCTGTGGCGTGGGCCTGTAACCTGTGGGAAACACGTGAACTGTATTAAGAAATCTAAAAAAAAATACACGAATTATAAACTGACAAACCCTGGGGGAAAGAGATCTATAAAAAACGTCGATAAAACTACAAACAAAGGGAATATTCAAGATATGTGAAAAGGTAAAGAAACTATATATAAATGGGGTTTTCCGAGGAATTGAAATCTGAGAGATAAAGAACTGTGGGTTTTTTTCCAAAAGGTACAGATAAAAGGAGGAAGAAGAAGAGAGAGATAGAACGTGTTAACCAAATGGCTTTGCCGTCTGCTGAGGAGAACCGGGTGTCTCAAATGTTATAATCTATTTCTCGTTTCACATTGTGGTTTTGTTGTATTTCGTGATACAATGCATAAAGCCAATAATAGAATGATGATTTATGAAAGTAGATTTATGGCTGTAGCGGATAAGAAACTATGAGACATACTGTAGTGATAAAATAGATATTATGACGGAGAATATGGATACATATATCGTAATTTCAAAAGAGGAGAGTGTATAGTTTCTGCCGAAGCATTTTTAAAAGAACCCCTATTTTGGACACAAAGGTACTTTCTTTAGGATCAAATTCATTCACATTTTCTCTCGCTTCCTTCCTCTCCTTAAACCTTATGACCATGAGATCTTCACTGAAGTCTGAATAGAATTATCTATATTTAATTATTCTTTTCGAAACTTACTTAGACAGACAGTAGACCGGTCTTGTGAGATGCATCGATCGAACCAGATGTGAGTCGAGGATCGAGACAGCGCCCTTTATGAACACACCGAGAATTCCTCTAGTTTTTTGTCCTACCTGTGAGCATGTTTTTTATTGCTGTTGGTGGTGTTTTTTATTATCATGATTGTTATTATTATGTTTGTCTATATTTATTTTTATTATTGCTATTATTATTACTATTTTCACATTAATTGCACAGTTGTATTTTTCCATAATAAACCTAATGATCGAAATTATAGTATTTTAAATCTTCTCAGTGGCTAACCAAATAATGAAACTTATACACTTTTACATTACCATCCACTATCACATAAAACAGTTATGTCGGATCCGAACCATGTCGTACACTGGTCGGTGGGGGACATGGAGTCGATGGGACGTGTGGTTGGCGACAGGAAAGCCGTAGGGGTTTTTGGGCGGGGGGGGTCTGCTTCTGG
>NW_023665018.1:5000-13239 GCF_015228065.2 Penaeus monodon | reverse complement strand
TTGCGGGCTGTCGACGGTACAAGTGGAAAAAAAGGCAAGACGATTTTAGTGGCGAAGGATGGTGGAAGGTCCTGCTCAAACTGAGAAAACCGTTATTGATGATGAGTTCATCTGAAACACCACAATTAAAAACCCAAAACCTTGACCCCCTCAACCCGAAAATGGGAAAATAAGGGGAGTTAAATAACCCAGTTTTTTTCGTAAGGTAATGCTTGGGTTTTAAATTAAAAATATTTTGTTTTGTTTGTTGATGTTTTATATTTTTCATTTTATAAAAATACATATAATACAACAGTATATAATATAAATATATAATAATACATAATTTATATTATTTTAAAAAAAATATTTTTATATATATAATTTATATATATAATATTTTTTTTTTTTTGTGTGTTTGTGTGTTGTGTGTTTGTGGTTTGGGGTGTTGGGGGTTTGTGGGTGTGGTGTGTGTGGGTGTGTATTTATGTGTTTTTATATCCAATATCTATCATCTTTATATATATATTATATATATATATAAAATATATATTTTTATATATATATATATTGTTACCCGGCCGCCTCGTCTCTTTTGCTCCCAAACCAAAGACAGGCTAGGCAACGGCGTGCTATCCACGGGGTATGAACCTGAACAGCCCAAGAGGCCCAAACCCACGTTCCCAGAACCACGAGGGGAAAACGCCAAAGTGGCGAGGCAGGCACAAATAAACCAAAGAGTTTTCCTTTTTTACACGTTATTTACCCTACACTTTTCTATAGGAACAATACGGGGGGAAAAACATAGCATGTCACACTGCACGATAAGCTTATAACAGGGCAAACAAAGTTTATCAGGTCACAAAGGCACACACGGGTCTTCACAGGAGCAGAAAACCCAACTGCGTTCCCCGGGCTTGTTCCCCCGCTCCCCCGCTCACAGCAGCTGGGGTCATGTTTCCCCGGGCCCCCTTCTGTTAACCTGTTTCGCAAGAGAAAAAAGACCCACGGCGTAGCCTACCCCCCCCCTATCAAGCAGAGGGCCCCGTCGCTTACATATCAAAACTGAAACAAATAAAAAATTTTTAAAATAAAATCAGTTCTCAGAAACACAAAAATCTTTCATCCAGCGCGGCTTTCTTCCTCTCGCGGGGGTCTCTCTGGAGGAGGGTGGGCGGCGGTAGTTTGGCAGTGGAACCCAAGGGGATTCTGCCCAAGCCCTGGCCATGGTCACCATTGACTCTGCTGCATCCCCCTCCCCGTCCAAATGCTCGTCCCATCTCGGTAGCGCCCGCCACGTCCTCATCCCGCTACTGGGGTAACTTCATTTTCTTCACCATGGCCCCAGGAGTAGCTTCCGGGCCCCCTGGTAAACGCCACACCCGGGTCCACGTGGACAACAGACGGTCTTTTTTCCCCCCTCTCGAATTCGATAGGTGACATCGAGAGGGCCGTCCCACGTGTAGGGCCCCTTCCCGGGGGGCTTGTAGCTTGGGCGAGAGCCTCCCCCCCACGCGGGTTATGAGCCACACTCTGTCCCTATTTGTACCTCATTTCCTCATGCGCCGGTATGGGTCCTTATGGCATGGCCGGCTACCTTGAGTTCCCACGCACCCCCGGGTGAAACCTCCGCCAGGTTCCCCTGCAGGGACGCATAGCGATGTAAATTTTGGCAATTACGGGGGGCCGCCCTGGGGCCCAAAATCCCTGGTAGCCTAGTCACGGCCAAACATGATTTGGGGCAGGTGTGAACCCGTTACCTCATGCCAGCAGACCGGTAGGCCATGAGCATGGCGGGCAGTTTGACGTCCCGTTTTGGGATTTTCCCCTGAAATTTGGCTAACTGTTGAGCAAGGGAGGGTTTTTTTTTAAACCCGCTCCCCCATACCATCGGACTGGGGATGGAGGGGTGTCGTCCTGTCTTGTGCACCCCTAAAGTCGCAAACATCAGGGAAAACCCCGGGACTCAAATCACGGCCTTGGTCGAGTGCAGTTCAGAAGGCACACCAAAGGGGTAATGAATCTTTCACTAACAGCCCAGCCACGGTTGGGCCTCGTGGGGGTAGTGCATATCCTGGGCCACTTTGAGAAATAGTCCTTTACCACACAGATGTATCGGTTTCCTTGTGGCGGGAGGCGCGGACCGGCAATGTTATTCCACCCTTTCCATGGGTGCTCCCACACAGAAACCCCTGAACCGGGCACAGTTCTTTCTGGGGGGCCTTCTTTGCACTGACAATCACATGCTCTACACCACTCAGACACGTCACTTCCATGCCCCCAGAAAGCGTTGACGGGACGGCTCAGGGTCTTTTTCTGCCCAAGGGGCCCACTGGTAACCTGGTGTAATTCCCTCGAAATCAGCACGCTGGCTCGGTACTACAATACCCAGGTATCCCATTTATCAACGCACCCCGCTTTCACTAACAAACCATTTTGATCCACCCCGAAATTTTCCCCCACGGGTCCAAGACACTTTGTGGGGGGGTTCCGCACCCAGGGCCTCCCAACTGGGCGTCCAATGAAGCCTCACCCACTGGACAATGGGAGCAAGGGGTCGATCCACGTTGTCCCTTACACCACTCTCACCCCCTTTTTAGTGGCACATTCCCAGACCTGCAGTTTGAGGCACACAGGTCAAGCCCTTTCTGGACCAGTGTGAGCAATGCCTCAACGGGCGTCGACTCAGGCTGTCAGCGTAGCAAGGGGACACGCCCCGGGCGGGGACGATTTGTATTTTTACTGTTCAAGGCCCCAACCCCCTTGCCACTGACCCTCTGTCCCTTTTCAGCGATTCAAACTGTAGGGCGCATGGTCAGTGGGAGGGTGAATGGGCACCGAAAGGTATGGGTGGACACGACCGGGCGGGGGACGATGTGGTAGTTGTATTTAAAGGGCGCCCTAACCACTTCCAGCTGCCCCTCTGTCCCTTTCACGATTCAACCACTGAGGGCAGCGGGTCATTCCGGATGGTGAACCGGCACCGTAGAGGTTGGGTGAAAGTCTCGAACTCTTCACCACCGCCAGCAACTTTTCCCCTGACACAATGTTGCTTCAGGCCTCTAAACTTGGCACTGTAGTAGGCAGACATACTCCTTTCCCGTCCTTATCTGTGAAAAAACGCCCCGATGCCTTCCCACTAGCGTCAGTGTCCAACAGGATGGGACTTGGGCCGGATAGGGCAAGCCCGGGTGCTTCCTGGGTTTCTTCAGGTTGAAAATGCAGACTGACCACCCTCGTCGAGCATTTCTTGGGGCTGATTTTGAGGTTGGCCTTCCCAACCGTGTAGTATTTCCCTCTCCCCTTTCAGCTCCCCCTCGAAGGGCCCCCAAAGACGAGACGTCAAAATGTAACAAGTGCCGTCTTTCACTGCGGGACCACCCAAAACCCTCTCCATCAACGTCAAAAACAACCGGGGCATTGCGGGGCCCAAAGGGCAGAATTGAATTGCCCAGGCCTTCCCCAAAAAAAAAGGAGTTTTTGGGTTTTCCCCTTTTCCGCCATCCCCCCTGGTGAAAACCCATTCAGGTCGAGGGGGGAAACCACTGGCCCCCCCAATGCTCGAGGGGTTCACAATTCCGGCAAGGGTATGAGTCCTTGATAGTCATGTCATTCGCGCCCGGTAAGCCACACAAAAGGTTGTTGCCTCCTTTTTTTTCCCCGGGGACTACCGCTGATGACATGGACTGTCTAACCCTTAAATCACCCCCTGTGCCGCCAGCTCATGACATGCGCTGCTTCTTCTCGCCTGGTTGGGCAATACGTCGGGGGGGGTCTTTATGGGGAAACTACTTCGGGGTTAATGCGGTGTTCACCAATTTCCCGTGCGGCCCAGGGGCCAAGTCACCCCGCTAAACACACTGATACGAGACAGGGTGTGACCATCTTCTTGTCTGGCTTCCGTCAGGGTTAGCGGGGCTCCGGTGCCCAAATCCTCGAGGAAACAGGCAAACGGCCCCACACCAACCAAACCCCCGCTCCCCGACAACTTTCTGGGCGCCACCCTCACAAGTGCCCGCTTTGCACCAGCTGGGCCCTTCTGAGCCTTGGAGAAGTTGGCTACCAACACGTAACTAACCCCTCCCCTTTGGGCAACAAGGTCCGCCCAACGCACGCCACAGCCCGCTGCAAGTTTTGGTTGGGCTCCACGAGGCCCTCTACTCCCGCCACTCTTGACAGCGACACCGGATCTAAAATCTGTCCTGGGGGGAAGGGGCATCGCTCAGCTGTAAAAAACCTCTGCCCCGCCAACCTCTGGGAAACAAGGGACATCTTCACCGTCACCCCCACCAGCTTCCGCCCAAAGGGCGACACACGCCTACTATGGTCAGGAGTCAAAACCCCAAACAGTGCTCGCCCGATCGGTCACATACACCGGCACTGTGCACCGTACTGCCCACGCCAAAACGGCCTCCACTGGCCCCTTGAGCTGCACCAATGCCCCGTGACACCACACAGTCTCGTGGGGGCGTCGGAAGTCGCATAGGGGCCCAAAATATCAGGGGCCCCACTAGGGGCTTCAGCCCCGTGTCCATTTCAGGGGGCATGGCTTCCCCTCTAAGCCCCCCCTGATCTGCTGTTCACGGGATCTACCCAAATCGGGGGCCCCGGGGAACCCAGGGGCGGCTGGTTTCGGCACCCTTCTCCAACCTTTTTCCCCCTGTACCACTTCCTTAGCCCTTGGACATGCGCTCGGATGGTGCCATACCTGCCCCAGCCGCAGACTGCTGGAAGGACAGAATCCGTCCCGGTTTAAGGACGTGTTTCCGCTCCCCTACAATGACTACGTCTTGCCCTACCTCTCGCACCCCAACCAAAAACCCTTGGAAATTTTTTCGGGGGTCACCTTTTCCCCAATGCTATTTCTCCATTTAGCCTTCCCGGCCCCCCGGGGGTCACGGGGGGTGGCAGGGCCCAGGCCACTCGTTGCCCTTTTAGGAAGGCCCGAACTCCCAAGGCCCTCGCCAGCGCCACCTGCAGGTCCTCAGGGGGTGCCTGCTTGACATAGATTTCAGCTGCTGGTCCCGTAAAACGTCAACAAAGAAATCAGGGCCAGGACCCAATCATCTCTTCCGCAGCCGCAGGGTACGACCCCCTTTCCCGCGCCTCCAATTCCCCCCCCCGGGGCAGTGTCTCACCCCGCTCACAGTCCCCTTCTTCAAGTGGGCCCGAATACCTCGGCCTGGGGTGGTGCCCAAAACGGGGTTTCAAAGCCTCTGCCCCGCTGGTGTAAAAGGCCGTTGGGGGTGGCGGCAGATGCCCCAACACTTCCACCGCGGGGGCCCCCTTTCGCTGTTACCAGCTGCAGGCCTTTTTCCTGCTCCCGCCCTGGGCAGATGCCAGCATTTCAAATTTGGGGACAAAGCCTCCAGGCCCCCCTTTCCCCTCGTACTCACTGGCTTGCTCACAGAATGTTGGAGCCGAGGAGCTGCAGGGTGGGGAACGCGTGCCGTGAACTAACAACCTGGGGGGGAGGAAGGGGGTAGGGAGGCAACGAGGGGGTTTACGGGTCCGAGTTTGCCGCCCCCTATACCCAAGGGCGGTTCCGATGGGTCCCCAGCCTTCGCACGACCACTGGGGCGACACAACGCGCGAGGCCCGGGGGGGTTTTCCCGCCAAGACCCCAAGCAGACCCATAAATTGACACTCTGGCATTGTTGCCAGAAACCTGTTGCCTTCTTCTTGCAAAGTTACTAAATCGGACCCCCTTTCCCCTTACTTCCTCCCTCAGGCCCTGAAACCTCGCCCTCAGGTTGCACCTCCCCCATCAGTTCACTCTTCACGCTGTTCAGGGCCTTTTCGGTTTTACTGCTGATTTTCCCTTTCACAGAGCAAGATTGCTCTGTACACCTCAAAAAGGTGGAAAAACCGTTCCTCGCCTTCCTTTCCTGGTTTGCCCCAGTGGGGCGCCTGTCGCGTGCCCCCGTGCCTGCTCTTTTGCCCCCGACCATTTCCTCCCTCATACCGGCCAGCTGGGGTGATCAGGTCCCTCTGGCTCAGCTTCGCCCACTCGGCCCGCCTCAGTATAGCCTCCTCTCCTCATGGCTGCCGCCATCTTTGGAGAACATGATAAAACGGCGCTCTCCCTGATCAAATACACACATCCCCCTCCCGAACAATTTTTACGCCCGGGCCCCCTCGTCTCTCTGCTACAAAAAGACAGGTAGGCAACGGTGCTATCCACAGGGTCCCTGAACAGAACGTCCAAGAGGGACCCAGCACCCAGTGTCCTAGAACCCGAGAGGGAAAAACCAAATGGCGGGCAGGGCACGAAAAAAAACAGAATGGTCTTTTTCCCTTTTTTTAACCCAAATTTTTTTCCCATCCTTTTTTTTTAGGCACAAAACAGGGGGGGAAAAATAGCATGTCACACTGCAGATACAGCTTTAAAGGGCAACACAAAGTTTATCAGGTCAAAGGCACACACGAGGGGTTTACAGGGCAGCACCCAACTCCATCCCCCGGCTTGTTCCCCGCCCCCCTCACAGCCCGCTGCGTCAGTTTGCCAGGTCCCTTCTGTTAACACATGTTTCGCACAGAGACAAAAACCCCCTGGTGTAGCAAAATATATATGTTTCGCCCACCGCCTCGTCTCCTGCCACCAAAACAAGGCGGCCAGGAGACAGCGTGCTATTCACAGGGTCGTGAACACTGGAACAGCTCCAAGAGGCCACCGAGCACAACAACGTCCAAGAACACCACAGGGGAAACCGCCATAGTGGCGAGGCAGGGCACGAAATAAACACAAAGTTACAGTCTTTCCTTTATTTACACCAGTTATTTACCCGTACACTTTCTATAGCACAATACAGGGGGAAACCAGTAGTATGTCACATGCACAATACAGCTTATAAACAGGGCAACACAAAGTTATTAAGGTCACAAGGCACACACGAGGGTTCTTCTCACAGGAGCAAGCACCCAAACTCCGTCCCCTGGCTGTTCCTCCGCTCCTCCGCTCACAGCAGCTGCGTAATGTGCCCAGGTTCCCTTAACGTTAACACATGCCCAGGTCATCCTTTTTCATGTTAACACATGTCGCAAAGAGACAAAGAACACTGGCGTAGTATATCGATAATATATATAATCTATATATATATATATATTAATATATATATATATATATATATATATATATATATATATATGCTACGCCAGTGGGTCGCCATATTAATGTTTAAACATTGCACCTAGTCATAGGTTATTCTATATTTAATTATTAGTCTCTCGCCACAATGGCCGAGCGGGATAAGGAGCCCAGATTCGGATTCACGTTCGCTGATTCGAATCACCAACAGGTATCTTTATAAGGAAAATCAGCAGGCGTGTCATATACGCGCCCGGCGATGGTGTGTGCATGGATTATGACCCACGCACTCGCATGCGGCGATTGGTGTATGCACTTATATAAGAGGACCGTGGACGCCGAGTGGTTAGAGAATCTGAATCAAGACTGTCAACGGACTAGCAATCTGAGTTCGAGGGTTTCGAGTCACCAGCCGGCGCGTGTGCCCTTGGGAAAGGAACTTCACCTCGATTTGCCTACTAGCCACTGGGTGGGCAAGACAGCCCAAGTCGGTGCCTTCCCGGGCCCGGGGAGTGAGAAGGGTTGGCGTCAGGAAGGCATCGGCCATAAAAGATATCTGCCAGAACCAAATCTCATGGCGACCCATATAAAAATGGGATATAAAGCTAAGAAAAAGAAGAAGAAGATACTATATACATATTATATAGTCTATATCATCATCATCATCAGTTCTGAATTAATTCACTGCAGGAAGCAGGTTTCTCCCAATATTTCCAACTTTATCCTTGTCTTTTGGTTCTCAAATTTCGTTATTTCGGTCAAGACATTTGTTTATTGGTCTGGCCCTTGGCCTTTTTAGGTTATATATAGCTCAGCCTGTTACTGTCTTTGTCCAATCTGTCGTCCTGTCCTGACCATGTATGACCTGCCCACTGCCATTTTTTCTTTTGATGCTTACAAGTATATTTTCCACTTTTGTCTGTTCCCTGATCCTCGTCGCCCTCATCCGATCTCTTGCTAATTCCCAGCATCAGCCTTTCCATTCCTCTCTGGGCACTTTCCTCTCTAGTAATTTGGTTGTAGTCCATGTTTATGATCCACAGGCCATAACTGGGAGGACGCATTGGTTAAAGACTTTTCTTTTTAAACATAATGGCAAGGAGCCTCTTAGTATGCTACTGTGCCTGCCAATACTGATGCATTGCTTAATTTTCTAGGTATATATACTTGTCC
>NW_023665017.1:2500-13239 GCF_015228065.2 Penaeus monodon | reverse complement strand
CTCCCCTCCTGATTGTACATATTTGCTATGTATGTGTATGTATAGTGTATCTTAGTGCCGTTAATAGTAAACCTTTCTGTATGTTTCCTCTGGTGTTTTCGTTGACCTTGGCCGTTCTGATTCTTATATCTTTTTATAAGTCGAACCTGACAATTATACATATATATAAAAGCATATATACGTGTATATATATATATATATATATATATATATATATATATATTATATATATATATATATATATATATATATATATGTATATATATATGTATATATATATGTATATATATACATATATAATTACTATATATATATACATATATATATATATATATATATATATATATATATATATATATATGTGTGTGTGTGTGTGTGTGTGTGTGTGTGTGTGTGTGTGTGTGTGTGTGTATGTGGTGTGTGTGTGTGTGTGTGTGTGTGTGTTGTGTGTGTGTGTGTGAGTGTGTGTGTGTATAGCCTACATATACATGTATATACATACGTACATACATACATACATACATACATATATATATATATATATATATATATATATATATATATATATATATATATATTATGTATATATATATATATATATATATATATATATATATATATATAATATATATATATATATATATCATATACACAAAACACACATACACAGTCACACAGCAAATCCTTTCAATATTCTTCCAGTAGTTATCAGTACTTATCATGACGTGTATCTGAGGACAGACAGATACTAATTGACAAAGTTTAATCTGGTTAAAAATTGTAAGAAACGAACAAAAGAAAAGTTTTGTACTTTCATATGGCTGAACTGATATAGTATTTTATGCAGAGACCTGGGAATGGCACTCAGCATAGTTGGGCCGATGGGAAGAGATTGATTGGGTTTAATTTTCAAGATTAGAAAAAAAAAATCTTAAACTGCTTTGAAGGACTTTTGATTTATTTGTCTGTACCGTTGTAACGGTCTTTCTTGCTATGTATAGTTGATGTAAAAATTTTGATGATCTTCGATAATTGGTATGGCATGTACATAAGCACAATTGTGTAAGCCATTAGACAATGGACCACGCGGCTGGTGACCACGTGGCTCTAAGTCCAATTTAGAACCATCAAGCCAGCGAGGACGTAGATGACGATTTTATCTGACCTCGTCTGACCTCTCAGTTCGTGCTCAGCGCCCGACGCGATAAGGTCAGTCCAGCCTTCGCCCTTCAGGCCTGGCTGACCAGACCGCAACCCTGTACTCAGTCATTACCCCAAGACATCGTCTCATGTGTTCCCCTTACCGTGTTGTGCTCTTCATAATAAAGAGTCAAGCTGTTAAAACCACTATCACTGCCAACTAGTCACAACCATTGTTCAGAAGCACTCATAGGACTTTACAACTGGCGGCAGCATGGTCTTTGTGGTCTTTGGCTCGCAACATGGACAGACAGTCTCTGAAATTCACTTGACAGCTTCCAGATCGACTATGTCTTCAAAACCATGTGAGTACATGTTTGAGCCATTTTAATTTTTTTCCCATAAATGTGTTATGCCGTATGTGCAGCCACTCTCACGTTGGTTATGTTGGGTAAAAGTGCCAAGTGACAGCAAATGGCATGTTCTCACACTATTCTTTTGACCTTAGATTGCATTACTGTGTGATCACGGTATGTGGTCAAACAAACATGAATATCATTCATTGGTTAAGTATTTGATTAATTCTCTTGTTAATAAAGATTTATGTTGTTTCAACTGCAACGAATTTAATGTGTTTGTGATTTTATCTTTATCATGAATATCAATCATACCATTTATTTCTCCTCTCATAGCATGTTTCCTGTCTTGGCCTGACTGCACTTTCTTTCCCTTCCGGTCAGTTGGGACATGGAAAGGACCAAGAGATGACCACTCGTTTTTCCCGTAATTTGGTTGTTGTTGTTGACACCTTGGGATTAACAGTAGCTTTGTTATATAGCTTATTGTTGACATGTTCGATCGGCGCTAGAACAGAGCTTGTAACGCGATTTTTTAATAAATTTATTATTTTGAGTATAGCGTCAGGATCTTCCCCCTGTATCGTAGTGCCCAAGGATACCCGATATAACACAGAGTTGCGTAAATCGCCTAATAGATCTACGACGTTATTATAGTAAGTGCAAGTATAACTGTTCGAATAACTTCGTCGGTGTCACCTGTAGTTACGTCCATAATTAATGTAGTACTAGGGTTTAAGCTAGAATCATTATTCGCTTAATCCACCTCTAGAAGTCACTTGCATGTTTTGGGAAAATCTCAAGCGATCGTGTGATTCATGAAGTTCATGAGCGCCCATCACAGATATGCAGAAGAGAACAGATTATTTGTAGATTTTCCTGGCTCAGTTCCCTTGATTACATGGCATTTTGGGTATAGGAACCCCCGTCGATGAAGTCTGACATGCACAGTTAGACTTGGCAGTTCAGAATTTCTGACCCTGAGAAGATTTGCTTGCTAGAAAGCTTGAAGAGCTCACTCACTCACTCACTCACAAAAGATACTGAAACCTTTTCATTAATAGGGTTTGTTGCTGTTGTAGTTGCAGGCGTAAAGATCTATGATGTATATCTTTTGTCTGCAATTTTGTCAGTCCTGACGTTCATGATGTACAATTTCTTATTTTACATTTATTTCTTCTCTGTGTGACGATAAATCCTTGCAGATTGCCGTTGTCGTTTCCCTTATCTACTTCTATGTCTATCAGAGACGTTGGTAGTTCAAGCCTGGTCCATGCGGATCACTACTGATGTCTCCCTCTCCTATTTTTTCTCTTTATATTGGGAAAGTAAACCACAAAACGAAAAAAGACAAAAATAAAGTAAAAACAAACATTAAAAAACTGCAAATTTATGGAAATAACTGGCTAGTAGCACTTAACATCCCTCTTCTCTTGCCGTTCTTTTCTCTTACTATCTTGGCCCTTACGTGTCTAATCTGGTTTACTGAAATTCGACACGGCACCGAAGGAGGCCCCGGTGCTGAAACGGTCACCTTAGGATGCTGTGGGAAGGACGTCACCGGAAGATCGCCAAAGGCCTGCGGACCAGGATGTTTGTCAGAGCAGGTATTAAGCTGCCCCATGATGTAGTGGAAGAGGACGCCGCATGTCGGGACGCCCATAGATCCAGCGAAGGACCAAGAACCCGCCAGCACAGGTACCAGTCGCCCCAGGATGCTGTGGAAAAGGTGCTGCCTGCCTGGATGCCTGAAGAATCCAGTCAAACTCCAGCAGCTCATCAGCGAAGGTATCAGCCGCCCTGAGATGCCGAAGAGGACGCTGCCTGCCGGACGACCGTAGATCCAGACGATGATTATGAGGACGTGAGGATGAGCATGTATCCGAGGACCTGGACGAGATCTGCGAGGACATGTGGACGAAGACGCCGCCGAGTTAGACCTGGACAAGGACTACGAGGAAGTCAGACGAATCTGGAGTCAAGTAGACCTGTACAAGTCTTCGAGGGTGTGTGAACGTCGAGGACGATGGATTACACCAAGAACCGGAAGAAGAGGACGACGGGGACGAGCAGCCACGAGATGCACCAAGGACAAGGATAATGCACGCGAGAACGAGATGACCAGCCAATCAGGACTAGGCAAAGTGGTCACCCCTGAGCCAATCAAAGCGTTTCGAGGGCGAGGCGTGAGTAGGTGGCCGAGCATATGGTATGTACATAAGCACAATTTGTGTAAGCCATTAGACAATAATCCAATTTAGAACCATCAAGCCAGCGAGGGCGTATATGACGATTTTACCGACCTCGTCTGACTCTCAGTTCGTGCTCAGTGCCCGACGTGATAAGGTCAGTCCAGTCTTTGCCCTTCAGGGCTGGCTGACTGGGACCCGCGGACCCCGTGCTCAGGTTACCTCAAGACATCGTCTCGTGTTCCCCTTACTGTGTTGTACTCTTCATAATAAAGAGTCAAGCCGTTATAACCACCATCACTGCCAGCCAATCATAACCATTGTTTAGAGTCATTTCATAGACTGTTACAATTGGTCTGAACCGACTGTTTGGACTATGTGCAAGTGTGTGTGACAGGAAAGCGTTGCCCTGTTTCCAAAGAGGGACAGACTGAAACGAATGTAGGAAAACGAATGACAAGCATAAAACTGTAAACAGTGGGTTGATATGTTTTTGAGCAAAATCAAAGTAGAATGTCAGTGTTTCCAGTGTTCTGAAAGCGGAATGTCAGTGTTTCCAGTGTTCTGAGAGCGGAATGTCAGTGTTTCCGGTGCTAAGAAAGCAGAATGTCAGTGTTTCCAGTACTAAGAAAGCGGAATGTCAGTGTTTCCCGTACTAAGAAAGCGGAATGTCAGTGTTTCCAGTACTAAGAAAGCGGAATGTCAGTGTTTCCAGTACTAAGAAAGCGGAATGTCAGTGTTTCCAGTATAAAGAAAGCGGAATGTCAGTGTTTCCAGTACTCAGAAATTGGAATGTCAGTGTTTCCAGTGCTAAGAGAGCGGAATATCAGTGTTTCCAGTGCAATGAAAGCGGAATGTCAGCGTTTCCAGTACTAAGAAAGGGGAATGTCAGTGTTTCCAATACTAAGAGAGCGGAATGTCAGTGTTTCCAGTACTAAGAAAGGGGAATGTCAGTGTTTCCAGTACTAAGAGAGGGGAATGTCAGTGTTTCCAGTACTAAGAAAGCGGAATGTCAGTGTTTCCAATACTAAGAAAGCGGAATGTCAGTGTTTCCAGTACTAAGAAAGCGGAATGTCAGTGTTTCCAGTACTCAGAAAGCGGAATGTCAGTGTTTCCAGTACTAAGAAAGCGGAATGTCAGTGTTTCCAATACTAAGAAAGTGGAATGTCAGTGTTTCCAGTACTCAGAAAGCGGAATGTCAGTGTTTCCAGTACTAAGAAAGCGGAATGTCAGTGTTTCCAATACTAAGAAAGCGGAATGTCAGTGTTTCCAGTGCTAAGAAAGCGGAATGTCAGTGTTTCCAGTACTCAGAAAGCGGAATGTCAGTGTTTCCAGTACTAAGAAAGCGGAATGTCAGTGTTTCCAGTACTCAGAAAGCGGAATGTCAGTGTTTCCAGTACTAAGAGAGGGGAATGTCAGCGTTTCCAGTACTAAGAAAGCGGAATGTCAGTGTTTCCAGTACTAAGAAAGGGGAATGTCAGTGTTTCCAGTACTAAGAAAGCGGAATGTCAGTGTTTCCAGTACTAAGAAAGCGGAATGTCAGTGTTTCCAGTACTAAGAAAGCGGAATGTCAGCGTTTCCCGTACTAAGAGAGCGGAATGTCAGTGTTTCCAGTACTAAGAAAGCGGAATGTCAGTGTTTCCAGTACTAAGAAAGCGGAATGTCAGTGTTTCCAGTACTAAGGAAGTGGGATGTGAGTGTTTCCAGTACTCAGAAAGCGGAATGTCAGTGTTTCCAGTACTAAGAAAGCGGAATGTCAGTGTTTCCAGTACTAAGAAAGCGGAATGTCAGTGTTTCCAGTACTAAGAAAGCGGAATGTCAGTGTTTCCAGTACTAAGAAAGCGAATGTCAGTGTTTCCAGTACTCAGAAAGCGGAATGTCAATGTTTCCAGTACTAAGGAAGTGGAATGTCAGTGTTTCCAGTGCTAAGAGAGCGGAATGTCAGTGTTCCCAGTGCAATGAAAGCGGAATGTCAGTGTTTCCAGTATTAAGAAAGCGGAATGTCAGTGTTTCCGTACTAAGAAAGCGGAATGTCAGTGTTTCCAGTGCTAAGAAAGCGGAATGTCAGTGTTTGCAGTATTAAGAAAGCGGAATGTCAGTGTTTCCAGTGCTAAGAAAGCGGAATGTCAGTGTTTCCAGTACTCAGAAAGCGGAATGTCAGTGTTTCCAGTACTAAGAAAGCGGAATGTCAGTGTTTCCAGTACTAAGAAAGCGGAATGTCAGTGTTTCCAGTACTCAGAAAGCGGAATGTCAGTGTTTTCAATATTAAGAAAGCGGAATGTCAGTGTTTCCAGTACTCAGAAAGCGGAATGTCAGTGTTTCCAGTACTCAGAAAGCGGAATGTCAGTGTTTCCAGTGCTAAGAAAGCGGAATGTCAGTGTTTCCAGTACTCAGAAAGCGGAATGTCAGTGTTTCCAGTACTCAGAAAGCGGAATGTCAGTGTTTCCAGTACTAAGAAAGTGGATTGTCAGTGTTTCCAGTACTCAGAAAGCGGAATGTCAGTGTTTCCAGTACTCAGAAAGCGCAATGTCAGTGTTTCCAGTACTCAGGAAGCGGAATGTCAGTGTTTCCAGTACTCAGAAAGCGGAATGTCAGTGTTTCCAGTATTCAGAAAGCGGAATGTCAGTGTTTCCAGTACTCGGAAAGCGGAATGTCAGTGTTTCCAGTACTCAGAAAGCGGAATGTCAGTGTTTCCAGTACTCAGAAAGGGGAATGTCAGTGTTTTTCAGTACTCAGAAAGCGGAATGTCAGTGTTTCCAGTACTCAGGAAGCGGAAATGTCAGTGTTTCAGTATTAAGAAAGCGGAATGGACATTCGCTTTCTTAATACTGGAAACACTGACATTCCGCTTCCTGAGTACTGGAAACACTGACATTCCGCTTTCTGAGTACTGGAAAACACTGACAATCCACTTTCTTAGTACAGGAAACACTGACATTCCGCTTCTGAGTACTGGAAACACTGACATTCCGCTTTCTGAGTACTGGAAACACTGACATTCGCTTCCGAGTACTGGAAACACTGACATTCCCTTTCTGAGTACTGGAAACACTGACATTCCGCTTTCTTAGTACTGGAAACACTGACATTCCGCTTTCTTAGCACTGGAAACACTGACATTCCGCTTTCTTAGCACTGGAAACACTGACATTCCGCTTTGCTATCCCTGGAAACACTGACATTCCGCTTTCTGAGTACTGGAAACACTGACATTCCGCTTTCTGAGTACTGGAAACACTGACATTCCGCTTTCTGAGTACTGGAAACACTGACATTCCCCTTTCTTAGTACTGGAAACACTGACATTCCACTTTCTTAGTATTGGAAACACTGACATTCCGCTTTCTTAGTACGGGAAACGCTGACATTCCGCTTTCTTAGTACTGGAAACACTGACATTCCGCTTTCTTAGCACTGAAAACACTGTCATTCCACTTCCTTAGTACTGGAAACACTGACATTCCGCTTTCTTAGTACTGGAAACACTGACATTCCGCTTTCTTAGTTCGGGAAACACTGACATTCCGCTTTCTTAATACTGGAAACACTGACATTCCGCTTTCATTGCACTGGAAACACTGACATTCCACTTCCTTAGTACTGGAAACACTGAAATTCCACTTTCTGAGTACTGGAAACACTGACATTCCGCTTTCTGAGTACTGGAAACACTGACATTCCGCTTTCTTAGTATTGGAAACACTGACATTCCGCTTTCTTAGTACTGGAAACACTGACATTCCCTCTCTTAGTACTGGAAACACTGACATTCCGCTTTCTGAGTACTGGAAACACTGACATTCCCCTTTCTGAGTACTGGAAACACTGACATTCCGCTTTCTTAGTACTGGAAACACTGACATTCCGCTTTCTTAGTACTGGAAACGCTGACATTCCCCTTTTCTTAGTACTGGAAACACTGACATTCCGCTTTCTTAGTACTGGAAACACTGACATTCCGCTTTCTTAGTACTGGAAAACACTGACAGTCCGCTTTCTTAGTACGGGAAACACTGACATTCCGCTTTCTTAATATTGGAAACACTGACATTCCGCTTTCTTAGTACTGGAAACACTGACATTCCGCTTTCTTAGTACTGGAAACACTGACATTCCGCTTTCTGAGTACTGGAAACACTGACATTCCCTTTCTTAGTACTGGAAACACTGACATTCCGCTTTCTTAGTACTGGAAAACACTGACATCCGCTTTCTTAGTACTGGAAACACTGACATTCCGCTTTCTTAGTACTGGAAACACTGACATTCCGCTTTCTTAGTACTGGAAACTCTGACATTCGCTTTCTTAGTATGGAAACACTGACATTCCCTTTCTTAGTACTGGAAACACTGACATTCCGCTTTCTTAGTACTGGAAACACTGACATTCCGCTTTCTGAGTACTGGAAACTCTGACATTCTGCTCTCTTAGCACTGGAAACACTGACATTCCATTTCCCTAGTACTGGAAACACTGACATTCCACTTTCTTAGTACTGGAAACACTTACATTCCGCTTTCTTAGTACTGGAAACACTGACATTCCGCTTTCTTAGTACTGGAAACACTGACATTCCGCTTTCTTAGTACGGGAAACACTGACATCCCACTTCCTTAGTACTGGAAACACTGACATTCCACTTCCTTAGCACTGGAAACACTGACATTCCACTTCCTTAGTACTGGAAACACTGACATTCCGCTTTCTTAATACTGGAAACACTGACATTCTGCTTTCTTAGTTTGGGAAACACTGACATTCCGCTCTCTTAGTACTGCAAACACTGACATTCCGCTTTCTTAGTACTGGAAACACTGACATTTCGCTTTCAGAAACACTGGAAAACACTGACATTCCGCTTTCAGAACACTGGAAAACACTGACATTCTACTTTCAGAACACTGGAAACATGACATTCCACTTGATTTTGCTCAAAAACATATCAACCCACTGTTACAGTTTTATGCTTGTCATTCGTTTTCCTACATTCGTTTCAGTCTGTCCTCTTGGAAAACAGGGCAACGCTTTCCTGTCACACACACTTGCACATAGTCAAAACAGTCGGTTCAGACCAATTGTAACAGTCTATGAAATGACTCTAAACAATGGTTATGATTGGCTGGCAGTGATGGTGGTTATAACGGCTTGACTCTTTATTATGAAGAGTACAACACAGTAAGGGGAACACGAGACGATGTCTTGAGGTAAACCTGAGCACGGGGTCGCGGGTCCAGTCAGCCAGCCCTGAAGGGCAAAGACTGGACTGACCTTACCACGTCGGGCACTGAGCACGAACTGAGAGGTCAGACGAGGTCAGGTAAAATCGTCATATACGCCCTCGCTGGCTTGATGGTTCTAAATTGGATTATTGTCTAATGGCTTACACAAATTGTGCTTATGTACATACCATATTGCTCGGCCACCTACTCACGCCTCGCCCTCGAAACGCCTTTGATTGGCCTCAAGGGGTGACCCACTTTGCCTAGTCCTGATTGGCTGGTCATCTCGTTCTCGCGTGCATTATCCATTGTCCTTGGTGCATCTTCGTGGCTGCTCGTCCCCGTCGTCCTCTTCTTCCTGGTTCTTGGTGTAATCCATCCGTCCTCGACGTTCACACACCCTCGAAAGACTTGTACAGGTTCTACTTGACTCCAGATTCGTCTAGACTTCCTCGTAGTCCTTGTCCAGGTCTAACTCGGCGGCGTATTCGTCCACACGTCCTCGCAGATCTCGTCCAGGTCCATCTCGGATACATGCTCATCCTCACGCCTTGATAATCTTCGTCTGGATCTACGGTCGTCCGGGCAGGCAGCGTCCTCTTCGGCATCTCAGGGCGGCTGATACCTTCGCTGATGAGCTGCTGGAGTTTGACTGGATCTTCAGGCATCCAGGCAGGCAGCACCTTTCCACAGCATCCTGGGGCGACTGGTACCTGTGCTGGCGGGTTCTTGGTCCTTCGCTGGATCTATGGGCGTCCCGACATGCGGCGTCCTCTTCCACTACATCATGGGGCAGCTTAATCCCTGCTCTGACAAACACTCCTGGTCCGCAGGCCTTTGGCGATCTTCCGGTGACGTCCTTCCCACAGCATCCTAAGGTGACCGTTTCAGCACCGGGGCCTCCTTCGGTGCCGTGTCGAATTTCAGTAAACCAGATTAGACACGTAAGGGCCAAGATAGTAAGAGAAAAAGAACGGCAAGAGAAGAGGGATGTTAAGTGCTACTAGCCAGTTATTTCCATAAATTTGCAGTTTTTGATGTTTGTTTTTACTTTATTTTTGTCTTTTTCGTTTTGTGGTTTACTTTCCCAATATAAAGAGAAAAAATAGGAGAGGGAGACATCAGTAGTGATCCGCATGGACCAGGCTTGAACTACCAACGTCTCTGATAGACATAGAAGTAGATAAGGGAAACGACAACGGCAATCTGCAAGGATTTATCGTCACACAGAGAAGAAATAAATGTAAAATAAGAAATTGTACATCATGAACGTCAGGACTGACAAAATTGCAGACAAAAGATATACATCATAGATCTTTACGCCTGCAACTACAACAGCAACAAACCCTATTAATGAAAAGGTTTCAGTATCTTTTGTGAGTGAGTGAGTGAGTGAGCTCTTCAAGCTTTCTAGCAAGCAAATCTTCTCAGGGTCAGAAATTCTGAACTGCCAAGTCTAACTGTGCATGTCAGACTTCATCGACGGGGGTTCCTGTACCCAAAATGCCATAAAATGAAGGGAACTGAGCCAGGAAAATCTACAAATAAAACTGTTCTTCTTCTGCCCTATCTGTGATGGGCGCTCATGAACTTCATGAATCACACGATCGCTTGAGATTTTCCCAAAACATGCAAGTGACTTCTAGAGGGTGATTAAGCGAATAATGATTCTAGCTTAAAAACCCTAGTACTACATTAATTTAAAGGACGTAACTACAGGTGACACCGACGAAGTTATTCGAAAAAGTTATACTTGCACTTACTATAATAACGTCGTAGATCTATTAGGCGATTTAGCAACTCTGTGTTATATCGGGTATCCTTGGGCACTACG
>NW_023665016.1:0-13239 GCF_015228065.2 Penaeus monodon | reverse complement strand
CCAAGGATCGGACGCAATATAACAGATGGTTCGAAATCTGAAAATGGTGTGGGCTTTGCAGCAGTGAGCAGAAGAAGACTGCATCTGGCAGTCTTTCTCTAGCAGCCTCGATCTTCACTGCAGAGTTACATGCCATCTTGCAGCAGTTAAGATGACTAGAGATCTTATGAACCATTCTATTGTGATATATTGTGACTCTCGTAGTCCCTTGCAAGCAATCAAGAGCTTAAACTCATCACATCCAATAGTGAGGGAGGTTCAAGATTGGCTTGCATTTGATGTCAACACATAAAAAGATAACTCTGTGTTGGGTGCCAGCGCATGTTGGTGTCAGTGGGAATGAGCGAGCTGATCGGAAGGCCAAGGCAGCTGCCGCTCAGCCTTGTGATGCTCGTTATCCTCTCCCACGCACCGACCTGAAACCCAGCATCAGGAGTTGTCTTCGCAATAAATGGAAGGAACAATGGAGGCATATCTCCAGAAATAAACTGCGAGAGATTAGAGATGACCTTGGCAGTTGGGTGACTAGCATCCATCCCAACCGAAAAGTGGAAGTTGCATTAACAAGGCTAAGAATCGGGCACACAAGACTGACACATGGGCCGATGATGGCTAAAAATCAAGCAATTTGTGAGGGATGCCAAGAGCCCTTAACAATCGCACATGTAGTGGAAAGATGTGCAACATTCTCAGACCAAAGACGTATGTACTTGTCTCCCCCATATACACTGAAGAATGTATTGGGGGAGGATTGTGACATAGAGGGTCTTATTAGTTATGCATTTAATTATGCATAATGTTTATGCAATAATTTTATACACTTAGAATATAATATTTATGCTTTGATTTTTAATTTGTTTATTGCTATTTATAAGATATCTATTGATAGATTTTTAAAGTTTTAAACATTTTAATATTTCTATTTAACAAGGATTTCGCTGCTAATGACCTTAGCTGTTGACGCGGCAGATAATTTTAAATAATCAATCAATCCCTGCTTGCTCGGGCTGGAGTACCTGACATGTGTGGATCTCCAGAAAAGGATGACAGCAAGAGGCCATTAGGTGCCTCTGATCCTGGGAGAACATATCACAGTGGTGTGGGTAGAGCCGAAATAAGGAAGAAAATCGGAGATTGTGAGCAGGGAACACACTTGAAGTAAGGCCACAGGTGCAGTTGCCAGAATTGCATACCCCACTACCACCAATTCTTCCCCTGTGACAACCAGTAGTACCACTTCCAGGACACCCTAAGGACACGACATGGAGAGGAAGACAAGCTAGTAGTGCAACAGGAAGCAGTACCCAGCCATGTGGAGGACCTGATGCAGTAGTGTCAAGCACTGTCCTTGTGAACCTGATTGTGTTCACTGCTCTTGTCGTGATTCTGAGATCACTTGTTGGAGGCTGGTAGTTATGAGAATGTAACTGATGCTGATAAGAAGTGGAAGGAAGACCAGAGGAAGCACCAGGATCTGGTGCCAGTTATTCAGTGGCTAGAAGCAGGCAAGGAATGGCCACAGTGGGAAGCTGTATCCCCAGAAAGCCCAGTCACCAAGTAACTTGTGGATTAGTAGGAGGATTTGGTCCTGCAGGATGGCATATTACACCAGATTTGGTTGGAAAGCAAGAATGAGTAATAGTGGCGCCACTTTCTTGACTTGAGGAACTGCTGAGAGAGATATACAATGAGAAGACCAGTGGCCACCTAGGGATCAAGATGACAATGAGAAAGTTGCGGCAGCGTGTTTACTGGGTCGGCCTGCGACAGGATGTCCAGGAGTGGTGCAAGATCTGTCGAGTATGTGCAGCAAAGAAGGGGCCCACACAAAAGACAGTGCACCCCTGCAGCAGTACCAGGCCGTGGCACCCATGGAGTGCATGGCCGTGGACATCGCTGGTCCTTTCCCCTGCACTGAAAGGGAAACGAGTATATTTGTGTAGCCATGGATTACTTCTTGAAAGGGAGTGTGCCCTTTCCAACCATGAAGCAGAGACGGTCGCAGAATTCCTGGTGACACAAGTCTTCACCTGATTTGGGCTCCCATGGAGATACATTCCGACCAGGACCGAGTGTTCGAGTCTCAGGTCTTTAGGGAATGTCGCTTTCTTGGGGTCCACAAGACCTGCACCACTCCACTGTGCCCCCAAAGTGACAGCACGATAGAGAGATTTAATTACACCCTTATCACACAAGGAGGACCAGCACCACAGACTGCCTGCACCACACACCAGGGACCCTGCAGCATCGCATGGAGGGCGACGCTACAGGCCATCTTGAAGGAGGCTTCAAGATGGCAGGGCAGGCTATGTGGCGATGGTATAATAAACGGGCAAGGGATGCAGTATAACAAACGGGAACCAGGTGTGGCATCAGAACCCACTCTGGAGACCTAGGAAGTCACCGAAACTTGAGAGTCCTTGGGAGGTCCTGTACACCATGATAGAGATGATATCTGCCATCACCTACCGCATCACACCTGCGGGATCCAGCCGGAGAACCAAGGTGGCCCACATGGACAGTCTATGGGGGTACTCTGGGGAGGGTGTGTTCACATGGGGCCCTCGGGTTGGCGATCATGACAGTGATAGTGACATCAGGGAGTGAGTGACGGTGTTTATGGTTGTGATACTGACACTGAGGAGGAAGATGACCGTGGTAGTGACAATGGGATTGATAAAGGCATAGAAGGTTTGGTGGTGGCTGACACTTGTATTGCAGTCAGGACACAGCATCAGCGGCCTAGTGTGTGGCTGGCCAACTATGACACGAAGAAAGTGTAAACAGTTGTATACATTTTTTTTTAATGTTGCTTTATTCTTTCCTTGGATTTCTATGTATTCTTATATTGTTTATTTCACTTTACTTTATGACCTGTATGTAGGATAGTATACAAATTTTTTTTGGTAATATTGCTTTACTCTTTGCATGGAAGTCTGTATTCTTATACAGTTAATTTCACTTTATTTTGTGACCTGCATGTAGGATAGTCGATTCGACTATTTCAATGGGGAGGATAGTGTTACAGAAATGCATTTGTAACTATGTGTATGTGTGTTTGGCGGTGATGAAAAGGCGTGCCCAAAACCAACTGTTGCATAACTGGCTGGCCGCAAGGTGGCGCAAGACTCCGGGGCGATAACGAGCTGCCTGAATGTCAGTGAGGATCAGTGAGCTTGAATGTGTTCTGTGGCTGCAGCTGTGACTTGCACTTGATTGTTCTCCCCAGGGAAAAGTGACTGCGTTATTGTGTTGGGTCACTGAGAAGTATAAGGCTATACTGAAGCTATGTTTGTGTGTGGAGTGACTGCCTTTCCCGACGTGACCCGTATTGGTCAGTAAATCCTGTGTACTGCAATAAACCATGGATTGCTACCTGCCAGCCATTTCACATCCCCGCCATCCCCATGAACACTCGTCAGAGGCTGCTCACTGAACCCAGTAGGACATGCAGTACAAGGATGCAGCATCCTAACACACATTAAGTTATGTAAGGCACTCAGTACTGGGAAACTGTCTGTGTGCATGACCCGCCTCACACTGGCAACTCTAATAATTTTATGTATATATCATATATTTTATGTATAAAATTTATATGTATATTTTATGCATAAAATCATAATAATAATGATAATGATGATAAGTACAATTAAATAATAATAATGATAATGATAATGATGATAAGTACAATTAAAATAATAATAATGATAATAAGTACAATGAAAAAGAATAATAATAACAATAATTATAATACTAATATTATTTTTTAATATCCTAGCACTTCTCAGACGTGTTTCTTGCTGCAGAAAGCACAATAAGATGATCTGATATATACATATCAGAAATTATCAGAAGGAGGGGGTTACATGACAATATAATTTTTTGTGTGTAACCATTGAAAATAAAGGCCACTATCTGGCAGTGCCTGTTTCATTCAGCACCCTGACCCTCGCACCTGCTTTTCACGCCTTGTTGACAAACGTTGGTCCTGTGAGACCTTACATTTTGGTGTCCAGACCCGGGAAAAGGTTCTATAAAAGAATCCTGGTTGTATTTCTGTGTCAACAATGGGAGATTGGAGAAGCATCAAAAGAGGAGGGACGTCGCTCGAGGATGGGCAACTCGCATCTCTAACATAGTGAAGGGCCTTATCGACAATCCATATGTTAGTGTCATCGAACTGCAAGCTCCATTGGATGACTGTGATCGACGTCTTGCCAGTTTGGGGGAGGTACAAACAATGTTAGAATTAGAGACTGATCCTTTGAACTTGGAGGAAGAGCTTGATGGTGCCTCCGAGTTTATTCAAGAAGTCCGTAAGACCAGGCCGCAAGCTGCACAGATGTTGGGGATTTGATGAAAAGTGAGAAGTGTGACTATTTCACCCTGTAGGAGCAGTAAAATATCTAGTAACTTCAAGAAAGAAAATGTAAATTACCAAATTAGAGTTACCAAAGTTCAAAGGAGATGTGACTCTATGGGAGTCATTTTGGGACCAGTTTTGACTCATGTGCATCACTCTGACATTCCAGTGAAAACTAATTTTAGCTACCTGCAGTCATTATAAGAAGGAAATGCTAAAGGTGTTGGAAAAGGACTTGCACACACCAAAGCAGATTACCAAATTGCTTGTGACTCGCTGAAAGAAAGATTTGGAAGACCTGAGTGTATTATATACGCACATGTGCAAGCATTTTTTGAATAATAAATTTCCCAAAGTATCTAAACTTCTTGTGGAATATACGTGATGAATTGCTGACACACACCCATAGCCTGGAGGCCTTAGGAGTGTCAGGGAAGCAATGTGAAGTGTTCCTAACCCCATCCTGTCACGCCTTCTTAAGGAGCTAAGGATTGAGTGGGTTAGAGAGGGCTCTGGCCGTGAAAGTGACATCAGGATATCTTGATGGGAAGACAGTAGGATGTTTTGTGACTCGGAGAGAAGAAGAGCGCCATCTGCATCAGCTCTTTACACATCATCTGAAATAGGATAATCTTATTGTACTTTCTGCAGCAAGAAACACGTCTGAGAAGTGCTAGGATATTCAAATTAATATTAGTATTATAATTATTGTTATTATTATTCTTTTTCATTGTACTTATTATCATTATTATTATTTTAATTGTACTTATCATCATTATCATTATCATTATGATTTTAATTGTACTTATTATCATTATCATATTATTATTATATTTACTATTGTTATCATTATTATAAGAATAAATAACATAACAGGATTAATTTACAATAATGATGCTTATAATGAAGCTATTAAATTAAGTAAGTGACAGTATTAATAATTATTATAACAACAATATATGTAATCATGATTAAAATATGATAATAAGTACAATGATATTATTATTATTATTATTATTTTATTATCATCTGTATAATTGATACTAGAATACAAGTTATGATTGCTTCTAATCCCACTATTATCAAAATTATTATTATAATAATTTTATTATTCATATGATGAATTCAGTTATTATTCTTATAATAATATAATAATTATACTGTTAATATTATTATTATTATTATTATTATTATTTATATTATATCATTATCATTATTAGAATACAGGTTATTATTGCTATTATTATTGTTAGTATCACCATAATTGTCGTAAATATCATTATTTTATTTATTATTATTATTATTATCATTATATTGTACTTGACGCAATTACCACGGATTTATGTTCTATCCCTTGTAAGTTTCTTGTGAATCTTGTTGCATACAGATGGCTCCACATGTGCTCAGCCGGGAAGGCAATTTCTTGAACTGACGGGAAAATGTATTTCTCTTTTTTAATACGATTGATATCTTTACAGTTATTATTATTATTGATGTTATGATAATTAACTTGATTATTAAAATCTTGGTAACATTTAAGACAATGAATAATACAAAAAATCCTTACCAAAATGAAGGAAAATGATAAACAGGGGAGATACGTAGAACTTATAGAGCCATTCATGTGTAAATACAATAAATACAGTGGGCATGGCATGTATTCCCATACGTGCCGATTGGGTTAATCATGTTATCATAATAATAATAATGATTATAACAACAATAATAAATATGATATTGAAAATAAAAAACATAATATGGTAATAATGATGACAATAACACTACTACTACTAATACTGATACTACTACTACTACTAATAATAATAATAAAAATAAAAATATATAATAAATATAGTAAAAATAATAAAAATAATAAAAAAACAATAACTATGATAAGAATAATTATTATCATGTTAATATTAATAATTTGAATAATGATAATATAAGAACTATAACTATAATTATGACATTATTATTATTGTTATTATAGGTAGAAGTTTTTACTGCTATTATTCCCATAAATATGAAAATTATCATTATTATCGTCATCATCATTATTAATTCAGTTATTTTCATTATGATTTTACGTAATAATTATCAAAATTAATTTTAATATAAAATGGCTTCTCCGAGTTTTATCTCAGAAGACAATATTTTGCAATATTTCACCCATTTCATGATAAATGGACTTTATTGTTATTATCACTATTATCATGATAATAATCATGATATTAATAATTATCATAATAATAATAGAAATTATAATAATAATAATAATAATGATATTAATAATTATTATAATAATAATAAAGGTAATCATTATAAAAATGATAATAAATACAATAATAATAATATTATTAATTACATTATTGTCGTTATTATATATTTTATTATCATTATTATTAGAATACAGGTTATTATTGCTACTAATCCCACTATTATCAAAATTATTATTATAATCATTTTATTATTATCATTTTCATCCTCATTATTATTGCTTGTTGGAGTTCTCGGGATTTTTTACTTTATGTTTTACATTATTATTAGTATCATCATAACTGTCTTCTATATGATTACTTTATTTAATAGTATCATTATAAACATCATTATTGTAATTAATCCTGCTATAATATTTATTCTTATAATTATGATAACAATAGTAAATATAATAATAATAATGATAATAAGTACAATGATCAGAATAACAATAACAATGACTATAATCTTAGTAGTAATAATATTATTATTATTGATATTATTATCATTGTTACTATTGCTATTATTCCCTTTATCAAAATCATTATAATTTTAACCGAGAGTTCGTTTTTAAAAAGAACATTTTGCAAGAGTTTTCGGGATGTTTTACTTTTACCAATTTTCATAATAATTGTCATAAATATTATTATTTTATTTATATATCATTATCATCACTATTATTGTAATTTACGCATTCACCGCGGATTTATGTTCTGCTCCACATGTGCTCAGCCGGTAAGGTCTTGTGACCGATCGTGATTACCCCATTCCTTGAATTGGCGGGAAAATATGTTTCACTTTTTAATACGATTGATAACTATACTGTTATTACTGTTATTGATGTTATGATTATCAAATTATTATTAAAATCTTGGTTACATTTAATGAAATAATGCAAAAGACTTTCCAAAAATGAAGGAGAAGGGTAAACAGGGGAGATGCGTAGAACTTATAGAGCCAAAATATAATACAATAAATACAATGGGCATGGCATGTATTCTTCCTGTACGTGCTGATTAGGTTAATCATGCTATAATAGTTATTCTCATGTTTATAATGACAATAATAATTACACTATTTAAAACGATAAAATATAGTGATGATGATGATGATGATGATAATAATGAAAATAATAAAATGGACATTATTACTGTCTTTATCATTATTATCATGATAGTAATAATAATCATTATAATAATGATCATAATAATTATAATAATTATAGTAATAATTATAATGATAATGATAATGATAATAATACTAATGAAAATAATAATAATAATAATAATAATAATGATAATAATATCATTATTATTGATATTATTATCATTATTATTAGAATACAGGTTATTATTGCTGTTACTCCCTGTGAATATTTTTCAATCATACAAAGAATATTTTTTATTTAATAGAATTTCCTTTGCAGATACAACACACTCTGTACAAATGAATTAAAAGCTGGAGTTCGGACGAGCTGACTGAACCCTCACGTCGACTCGCTGGCTAGCCACAGCTGGAAACAAAAGGGGCTTGGCGGCAGATCGCTGAGGCACACCAACGGAGATGCACCTACTGTAGCTTGAGGACGAGTTGAGGGCGTGGACGTCCTTTGTTGTACTTATTTGAGTATTCATGGTGTAGCGATCCAGTTCAAATATATTTATTTGACAATATAATTCATTTTAGGAAAGTTTTGCTACAATATTGTAGCGATTTCGGCGTTGCTATAAGTTTCAGGTTGTTAGAAACGAACGGGCCTTGGTTCTGTGATAATTTATTTTTCTTTTGTTTTTGAAGGAATTTCCGGCGTTTTTTAGGTGCATGCGGTTCGGTAGGGATTCCGGCGTTGTTAGATGTTCTTGAATACAATTTATATTAAATACCTATTATATATAATTCCTTTTTGTTCAATATTTTGCCTAAATATTAAAGAAAGTTTGTTTTGCTGCCAATAATATTTTCATCATTATTACTGTTGTTTTGTCTCCTAAGCATAATATTGAAGTAAAACACTAAATTGATTATTTTCTAATGTGTTTAAACTCAAACCCTCAGAACTGAAGACATCCTTTGATACAAAAGAACCCACTCACTCACTCCCACTATTATGAAATTATTATGATAATTATTTATTATTATCATTTTCATCCCCATTACTGATATGAATAATTCTGTTATTATTATTATCATTTTACTGTAATTATTGTCTAAATTATAATTTCTCTCTTAAAAAAAGAGATTGTTTATTGTTTATGAGTATCATTATTGTAATTAATCCAGTTACCATAATTATTCTTACAATTATAATAACTATTATCATTATTATCAATATTATTATCATTATTATTATTATTATTGTATATTATTATTATATTTATTATTCCTTTTATTATTAGTATTATTACACAAAAAATGTTATAACTGTAATAATAACAAGGATAATGGTAATAATGAGAGTAATAATAATAACAGTAATTGTAATATTGTTATCCTTTCTATTGTTCCTGTTATTATCATTATATATTTTTATCATTAGTATAATTGCAAATATATATATATATATATATATATATATATATATATATTGTTACACTGGCCACCTCGTCTCTCTGCCACCAACACAAGGCAGACTAGGCAGACGGCGTGCTATCCACAGGGTCACGAACACTGAACAGCTCCAAGAGGCACCGAGCACCACAGCGTCCCAGAACACAAAGAGGGGAAACGCCACGTGGCGAGGCAGGGCATTAAATAAACACAAAATGACAGTCTTTCCTTTATTTACACAAGTTATTTACCCGTACACTTTTCTATAGGCACAATACAGGGGGGAAGCCAGCATGTCACACTGCACGATACAGCTTATAACAGGGCAACACAAAGTATATCTGGTCACAAGGGGCACACATGAGGTCTTCACAGGAGCAGCACCCAACTGCGTCTCTTGGCTTGTTCCTTCGCTTCTCCGCTCACAGCCAGTTGCGTCATGTTTGCCCAGGTCATCCTTTTCATGTTAACACATGTTTCGCACAGAGACAAAGACCCACTGGCATAGCACTATCCCCCCCTATCAAGCAGACGACCCGTCTGCTCTGACATACCTAAACATGAAACAAACTACAGAAAATTTAAATAAAATTAGTCCTCAGGAACAAACAAAATTCTTTCAAACAAAAGTAACCGTAATTGTATATCAGTTGTCAGAAACACAAAAATCTTTCATCCAGCACGGCTTTCTTCGCTCTCGCTGGGGTCGCTCTGGAGGAGGTGTGGGCGGCGGTAGATTGGCAGTGGCACCCAGAGGTGTATCTCCTGCCCCAAGACCTGGCTCATGGTCACCATTAATGTCTGTTGCATCGCCCTCACTGTTCAAATGCTCGTCCTCATCTCGGTCAGCGTCTGCCACGTCCTCATCGCCGCTACTGGGGCTAACGTCATCTTCTTTTTCACCATGGCCCCAGGAGTAGCTTCCTGGCCCATGGTAACGCCACAGCCGGTCCACATGGACAACAGACGGTCGTTTTCGCCCTCTGCGAATTCGATTGGTGACATCAGAGAGGGCCACTACCACCATGTATGGCCCTTCCCAGGGGCTCTGTAGCTTCGGCGAGAGCCCTCGCTTCCGACGCGGGTTATGCAGCCACACTCTGTCACCTATGTTGTACCTCACTTCCCTCATGTGCCAGTCATAGGTCTTCTTCATGGCATGGCCGGCTACCTTGAGCTTGCCATGCACTCGTCGGTGCACCTCCGCCAGGTTCTCCTGCAGTGCCACTGCATAGCTGGATGTGACAATTGGCAAGTTCAAGTCGGGTGGCCACCCTGTGGCCAAATCCACTGGTAGCCTGAGCTTACGGCCAAACGTGAGTCGGGCAGGTGTGAAGCCTGTTACCTCATGCACAGCAGACCGGTAGGCCATGAGCATGGCGGGCAGCTTGACATCCCAGTCTTCTGACTTTCCCTGCAATATTTGGCTAACTGTTGAGCAAGGGTCTGGTTAAACCGCTCCACCATACCATCGGACTGTGGATGGAGGGGTGTCGTCTGTGTCTTGCGCACCCCTAACAGCTCGCAACACTCATGGAACACTCGTGACTCAAACTCACGGCCTTGGTCTGAGTGCAGTTCAGAAGGCACACCAAAACGGGTAATGAATTCATTCACTAACACGTCAGCCACGGTCTCGGCCTCGTGGTTGGGTAGTGCATATGCCTCAGGCCACTTTGAGAAATAATCCATTACCACACAGATGTATCGGTTTCCTTGTGGCGTGAGAGGCAGCGGACCAGCAATGTCTATTGCCACTCATTCCATGGGTGCTCCCACACAGTACACCTGTAACGGGGCATAGTTCTTTCTAGCGGGGCCCTTCTTTGCACTGCACACATCACATGCTCTACACCACTCAGACACGTCACTTCTCATGCCCACCCAGTAGAAGCATTGATGGAGACAGCTCAGGGTCTTTTTCTCGCCTAAGTGGCCACTGGTAACACCAGCATGTAATTCCCTCAGCAACTCAGCATGCATGGCCTTGGGTACTACAACTACCCACGTGTCACTGTCCACTTCACTCAACTGCACCCAGCGCTTCACTAACAAACCACTTTGATCCACTCGTAATGTTTCCCACTGGTCCACTAGACACTTGGTGGTGGGGCTCTCCGCAGCCACAGCCTCCCAACTGTGGCGTCCTCTGAGAACCTCAAGCCACCGGACAATGGGAGCAAGGTCAGAGTCCTCACGTTGTGCCTTACGCCACTCATCATCTCCTTTAGTGGCGCATTCCAGCACCTGCAGACTGAGGCACACAGGATCAGAGTCCTTCTGGACACAGTGTGAGCAACTAGCCTCACATGGGCGTCGACTCAGGTGTCAACGTTGCAATGGACACGACCCGGGCGGTGAACGATGTGGTAGTTGTACTGCTCAAGTCGCCCTAACCACCTTGCCAGCTGACCCTCTGCTACCTTCAGCGACTTCAACCACTGTAGGGCAGCATGGTCGGTCCGGATGGTGAACTCGGCACCGTAGAGGTACGGGTGAAAGTGCTCGAGACTCTTCACCACCGCCAGCAACTCTTTCCTTGTCACACAATAGTTGCATTCAGGCCTGCTGAACTTGGCACTGTAGTAGGCCACGACATACTTCTTCCCGTTCTTTATCTGTGACAAAACTGCCCTGATGCCTTCCGCACTAGCGTCAGTGTCCAACAGGTAAGGGAGCTTCGGGTCGGGATAGGGCAAGACCGGTGCTTCCACCAGGGCTTTCTTCAGGTTGTCAAATGCAGACTGACACGCCTCGTCCCACTGGAAGCACTCCCCTTTTCGTGTAAGTCAGTGGAGAAGAGCTGCTACACTGGCGAAGTCCTGTACAAAGCAGCGGTAGTATGTGCACAGGCCCAGGTAGCTCCTGAGTTCCGCCACATTGGTGGGAACTGGCCACCACCACCATCACCTTCTGTGGGTCGGTGCGCACACCGTCTTGACTGACTACATGCCCCAGAAATGGCACCTCATGCTGGAACATCGAGCATTTCTTGGGGCTGAGTTTGAGGTTGGCCTTCCTCAACCGCTGTAGTACTTCCTCCAGCTCCTCCTCGAAGGTGCTCCCGAAGACGATGACGTCATCAATGTAGACAAGCGCCGTCTTCCACTGCAGGCCATCCAATACCCTCTCCATCAGACGCTCGAAACAACCAGGGGCATTGCAGAGACCAAAGGGCATGACGTTAAATTGCCACAGGCCTTGCCCGAAGGAAAAGGCAGTCTTTGGTTTGTCCTCTTCCGCCATCTCCACCTTGTGATAACCCGACTTCAAGTCGAGTGTGAGTGTGGAGAACCACCTGGCCCCCACCAATGCATCGATTGTGTCATCAATTCTCGGCAAGGGGTATGAGTCCTTGATAGTCATGTCATTCAGCGCCCGGTAGTCCACATAGAAGCGTTGTGTACCGTCCTTTTTCTTCACCAGGACTACCGCTGATGACCATGGACTGTCTGACTGTTCAATCACCCCCTGCTCCGCCAGCTCATTGACAGTGTGCTGCATCTCTTCTCACCTGGTTGGTGCAATACATAGGGGGGGGGGGCTCTTGATGGGCAAACTACTTCCGGTGTTAATGCGGTGCTTCACCAATCCTGTGTGGCCCAGGTCCAAGTCACCCCTGCTAAACACATCTGCATACTGAACCAGAGTGTGGCGCATCTTCTCTGTCTGTGCCTCCATCAGGTTAGCGGCGCTCCGGTGCGCCAAGTCCTCGAGGAAGTCAGGCAACGGCCCCACACTAACCAACTCCTCGCTCCCCGACGACTCTTCTGGACGCTCCACTTCCTCACAAGTGCCCAGCTTTGCACCAGCTGGCACCTTCTGGGCCTTATCAGGGATTGATTGATTGATTATTTAAAATTATCTGCCGCATCAACAGCTAAGGTCATTAGCGGTGAATACCTTGTTAAATAGAAATATTAAAATGTTTAAAACTTTAAAAATCTATCAATAGATATCTTATAAATAGCAATAAACAAATTAAAAATCAAAGCATAAATATTACATTCTAAGTGTATAAAATTATTGCATAAACATTATGCATAATTAAATTTTATTAAAAAATATTAAGT
>NW_023665015.1:0-13240 GCF_015228065.2 Penaeus monodon | reverse complement strand
TTTCTTTTCCCCCAGGAAAACCCAGGAGAAAGACCGGAGAAGCAAGAGTGGCATACGGCCCCCATCAACATGAGAAGGCTTAGGACCGACCCATGCAGAAGTTTGGAGAGGGTTACAAGAGCGGGGAGACAAGGAAAAATATGTAAGAAGACCAGGAATCTACAAGGACGTGACGCGAGAGTTAGGAGCAGTGGACAGACGGAACATTCAAAGAAAAGGGGGGGGTTTTACCCCAGGGACGGATTTAGCCCAAAGCTTTTTAATATAGGTTTAATGTCACCGGAAAATGTTAGAGAAAACCCCCATGGGTGTTTTGTACCTGATGATATTGTGCTTGGGCAGAAAATAGAAAGTGTAGAAAGGAAACTAGAAGAATGGATTTTTTTAAAAAAAAACAGAGGAATGAGAAAAGCAGGCCCAAGGAGAATATTTAAACCAAAGTATAGATGGCGACAAAGGCCACAATTTTAAACGAGGTGGATAGAACTTGAAAAGATTTAAACCTTTTAAATATTAGGTTTAAAGGTCGAAAAAATGTGGGATGGATAAGGAAGTTAAAATTAAAAATCGGAGGGATAGAAAAATTGGAGAAAAGTGTCAGGAGTGTTGTGCGACAGGAGAGCCCCCAATTGGTCAAAGGTAAGATGCAAAAGGGCGTAGTAGAAGCCTTAATTTACGGCCAGAAGCAGCACCACGAAAAAGTTATAAGAAAAAAAAGTTGGATGTAGCTGAGTGAAGAGGAGAGGATTTTTGGGAACAAAAAAATAAGAAACGACTACAAGAGGTACAGTGAAAGTAGGGAAATTTCTCTAAGAAGATTCAAGAGGCAAGACTAAAAGGGTTGGGCCTTTTGAGAAGAGCGGGAGAAAAATCACTGGGAAGGGAAGTCAGGAAAGGAAAAGTACAAGGAAACAGAAAAAAGGAAGACCAGAACATGATGAAAGTTGTATAAAAAAGACTTAGGGAGAAGAATATAAAATTAGCGGGGTTTAAAAAACGGAATACATGGAGAAGGTCATTCACAACAGTGACCCCCCATAGGGAAAAGCTAGGAAGAAGATAATAAATCAATTGTCGATGCCATGAGGGTTTCAGTGGTTAGAGAGGGACTCCCCGCTCTTTGCCCCGGGGTTAAATCCCTAAGGCGGTCAAAAAAAGCCTAGCTAGACGCGGGTTTTGACCCCCACTCACAGCGAGAAAAAGTTATGCCTCGGAAGTCAAAAACCAGTTGTAGGGGAAAAAGTGAATAAGAAGAGCATCCAGTCAGTAAAGGTGGTATGTAAACAACCTTCAATAGTGAATTGAGAGAGGCCATCCCCTGTTTTGGATTGAACCCTGTAAAAAACATATATTAAAATAAAAAAATATTTTATTTTATTATATATATGAATGATATATGTATATAAAATAGTAACATATATATATATAAAATATATTAATTATATTATATTAATCTTAAATAAATATATGTATTTTAAATATATGTATATGTATAATATGTGTTATATATATCATCATCATCATCAAGGGGTGCCCGGGGAAAGCAGGCTCCCACGAGGATCCCTTTGCGGGAGCCCCGGGGAGGCCCACGGCCCCTTTTAAAATTTCCCGGACAGGTCTGTCGAGTTTTTTGATCTCCGTTCATCCACGGGCCCCCTCCCCCCAGGGTTGTTCGCAGAGAGACAACCTAAGGGAGGGCGTCCACAGGGAAATGGGCTAGGGCCAAAAAGCCTGAGTTGGCGACCCCGGATTATGCAAAGTAACGGGTCCCATCCCATTTCTCACGGGGGAACGGGGTTTGGGACCCTGGTCTTCCCAAACCCCTGTCCCCCTGACGGCGAAGGGATTTGTTAAAAAGGAAAGACGAGATTTAAGACACGGATAGCACCCGGGGTTTTTTTTTCCATAAAGCAAAACGTCAGTATCAAGTCTGAAGACACCCCAGCTTGGTCCTTCTGATAGGTACTGCTCCCCAAACCTCTTGTTGTTTTGAGTTCATGGTCCTTTTGCCAGACCAAATCTTTTATTAACTTTTTGGCTGACAGCCCAGAAAATAGGATTTTTTACGCTCCCAAAGGTATGTAAAACCCTCCTGTAACTTAACGCCCTGCCCAAGCAGGGATCTGGTCTTGGCCCAGGAAAATCTGGGCCTAAGGGCTTTGCCTCATTCTAAATGATAACCACCACCAGTGACTCCAAGGACTCAGAAGGATACAACATCGTGGGCAAAGTAAGGGTTGAGAATAGATATTCCCTAGGTTGTCCACAAAATTGGGGTAGTAGCTCTGCCCATTATAAATCATACAGGTTTGAAAACTTTTGGGTGAAAGGGACACAGCCTTGCCTCACCCTGAATTAACAGGGAAGAATTTCGACAGACCCTCACCAAAATTTACAACACTTCAGAAACCAGTAAAAAGGCTTCCTATTAGCAAAATCTGTGTCGAAATTCCCGAGTCTCAGGATCTCTCAAGCGATTCCCGATGCACCAATCAAACGCCTTTTGAGGTCGAGAGGTTGCAAGAACCACGAACAAACCACTCGGGATTCCCCCAAAGCTCGAAGCGTAGTATACAGTCTATTTTGGGGTTGCCAGGAGTAAATCCCGGGGCTCGTCTGGTGCCTAGTAGGGGTGCGGGTCCATTTTAGAAGAAAGTGGGCGAAATTTCCTGGTATGTGAGCAGGGTAATGCCAGGTAGTTTCACAATCCCAACTCCCCCCTTTCCCCCCTTCCCGAGAGGGGTGACCACGCCCTCAGCAGGTCAGGGGGGGAATGTACCGGAATGCAGATGGGAGTAGGATAAAGCAGGCCCCAAAACCATAGGTTCACCCCCCGCCTTTTGCAGTTTAGCAGGGATACACATAGCCCGCAGGTTTTCCCCTCTTCAGCTTAGAAATGCCACCCAACCCCTTTTTAGGGTAGGAGGTTCCCCCTTTATAGGGGGTCGGCAAGGCACTTGAATCCCCTTTATCCCAAACAACTGTTGAGGGTACCCGGTACAAAATCTCAAAATATCAGCCCAACTTCACAAACCCAAATGATTGTATGATCCCTCCCCTGGGGTGATCAGACTGCAGTATTTTTGGGGGAGGGCTTAGAGTTAACTTTTCAGGGCTTTGGGAGGGGGGCAAAGGTTATTTAAAAAAAAAGGGCCTTCAGCAAGATTCCCGAGAACGCCAGTCCCTTTTCAGAGTTTCCGAGCCCTATCAAAATGAGCGACGCAAGACTTGATTTCCTTTCCCCAGCCTTGTGGACATGCTTTAGTGGCCTTAAGTCTCCCGGGAGAGAATTTTGCCCTTGCCCTTGGAAAAAAAGTCAATGGATCCTGAGTTTCTTGAATGTTACGCGCTTTAAAAAGACCCACAGAGCCCAATGGTTTTGTCGGTTGTTGATTCGTGAATCGGTCAGAGGGTGCCATGGGAACCCCAGGCGATCCCCCCTTAGTTGTCCAGGGGAAACACCCTTTGGGTGGCACTTAAACCGCAGTTCTGGAGGATCCTCCATCGCGTGCTAACAAGAAAGGGTCAATCCCTGGCCACGTACCCGATCACTTACCCGTCCAGCGATGTGGGTTTGGGGCGCTGGTACCCGGAGCCAGAGATCTCATTTTTGGGACCTGCAAAGTCCCAGAGAAAGGGGGTATTTTTCACGCTGGGATCAGTCCCGAGCCCTGGGGACAGCATCTCAAGCCAGTCGGTCACAGCCCGGTACCGCATTGAAGTCGCCCCGAACAATGCGAATACCCGCCGGGGCAATTGTCGCCAAGAGTGAGTTTGCGTAGAGCCCCTTTAACGGTGTCCCTCAATACCCAGGGCGAACGGCTGGAGATGGTTGGCTACACCCTGGAGGTGTGACCAGGATGGGAATTTTTTGGATGCGTCATTTTCCCGTTTTTTAGATCGAAAAAAAAAAAAAAGGGATAATTTCCGGGGGAATTTGATAGTAAAACAAAAATGAAATTTTTGATTTATTATTAAAAGATAACAACAAAAAAAAAAACCTGAAACTTTAACTTCAACAAAAAAATATACATATATACATACATTTTTTGAAAGATTGTCAAATTTGGGAAATCATTTTCGTATGGTTTGTTCCTTTCAGTTTTGCAATTTACTTTAAAAGAATGAGTGATCAAAGTTCCCCAATTTTAAATGGACCTTTTTTTTTTTATCAATTAAAATTTTTAAAACAGTCTTTTTACATCGTATTTGCCGAGGAAAAGTCAGAACTTCATGGCAAAATGCGCGAGGCATTTTGAATTGCCCAAGAAATCCTTAATTTTTAAAACGTTTTAATTTCACATTTGGATTTTTATATTTTTTGGAAACTTTTCCCAGTAATACTCGCCACTGGCCTGCGATGCCTGCATATAAAATTCTTGGGCTTCTGTGGCCCAAAGTTTTAAAAATGGATGCTGGTCTTATACGGATTATAAGTTTTTTGGGCTGTAAAATGATGCCATTTTCCCTAGGAATCTCAAGATCAAACCTTTTTTTGATTTGGTCACAGGGTGTTATCAAAAAAAGGTCTGCACGTAGTTTTTTTTTCTGTAATAATTGATGGTTTGGTAGGGGGGGTCTGGGAAAAGGTTGGAATTTCCTGGAGGTATTTTGTGAATTGGCGTGTTTTTGGGCAGAAGGTTACTTTAGAGTTTTTTCCGTTTTTTTGGTGACAAAAAAATTTATTAATCTCAAATATAAAGGAAAATTTCATGAGCCGGAAGGGTTTGGTCCTTTTTGCGAAATAAAAAATTTGTGTAAAAACAGTTAAAATGTAATTTAAAAAATTTTTAAATAGCAATAAATTCCCTTTGTTATCAAGAGCCTCGAAATTTTTATCCACATCCCAATTTTCGTCCAGTAAAATGCCTTTAAAATAAGTTAAGTGACTCCCACTGAACGAGACCCTTTCTACAGCTTGTGCTAACGAAAGCCATCTTGTGCACGGGGAGAAAAGCTTTGAGTCTTGATCCCAAAAAAAGCCTGAACCCTTGAATTGTTTTTTCTTTGGGCAATGGGGGCAAAAAAAATTTGTAAATATTTGATCAAGTCCTTAAAAATTTCGGGGAAGCTTTTTTGCCCGTTTCGTGGAGCAAAAAGTATGCGGAAACATTTCAAAATTGTTATGCCAGCATTTTCCTTAAACGCTGCCCCACACTTTTTAGTGACCCCATGATATAGATGTCCATCAGCACAAAGCCAACCATGTTTTTAAGGGGTTTTCGTAGGTATGAAGGGTTTAAGGATTGGTTAAGCAATGATCTCCAGAGACCATCATTTCCATCAGAACATGGTGGGTCTAGAAGGCCCCTTTTTAATTTTGTTTTTACTTTTTTGTCAAAATATTTGAAACCGTGCACATGTTTTGCCCGTGGAGCAGCTTTTCTCATCAAAACAAACTTTTTATTCCCTTTTTTTTTTTTTGGTTTGTTCCCAATTCTTAGCAAGGAACCCCCCCCAAAACCGGTAATTTGTGAAAAAAAATTATAAAGGCCTCGGGCTGCGATGGGGAAAATCAGGAAACATTTTCCTTTTAGCTCCAAAAGGTCATCACAGAGAGGGAAGGTAAAAAGGAAAAAAAAATAATATTTCGAAAAAAATCAAGAGCATGTAACAAGATTTGCGGAAACTTGTTTTTAAATTATTATAATTTCCATACGGCTATATACCTCTTTACGAAAAATAATAAACATTTTCATTATAGTATAAATTACCTGAACGGGAAGTTGTTTCCGCAAAAAAGGATAAAAAGAAGAGTCGCATTTAATCCCGCATTCGGCAAAGTCCCTTTGATTTCCCTCAGCAGGGGTGGCACTCTTGCCCTTTGACTGGCTGCCTTCTGCCCCTCCTCCGGGAAAATGTGCCCCGATGTTCGGTGGATTAGGCCATGATATCGGCCATCAGGTGTTATGGCACTGCACTGCATATCAATATCTGTATTAAGTTAGAAAAAGCTGTTTTCTTCAAGTTTGTTGAAAGATTTTGTATGTTTCCTATTAAATTTTAATACTAAAATTATGAAAAAAATGGTAAGTTTTTTTAAAAGTCGTCAATAAGATTTTTTAATTTTCAGTTTACCTTAAAACAGGAAAAAAAGAAAAAGTGATATAGGAAAATGATTTTTTAAGGAAATCAAATACAATTTCAAAAGAAATGCTAAATAACTCTATGAAAGGAATACTCACTCAGCAAATGCTTAGTCCCCGGGGTTTGCCGTGAACCCCCTTTGGTTAGTGACTGAGCTAGAATCAAGTGTTAAAAAACCGCGGTGGTGAACAATGAAGTTTTCCGCCTTCGGAACGGACCAGGAATCCACGTGAAAATGACATTCAAAATGCAAAAATGAAACCAAAATTTGTTGTCCCAATTCAAAACGTTTAAAAAGAAAGAGAAAAATAAAAAGATATCATTAAAAAATATTAGTATAGCAAAAATGATAAAAGATAAAATAAGCTTTACGAAATTTCTTCGTTGGTCACGGACTAGGTGGGGTGTGTCTGTTTACGCAAAACTGTTTTTCGGACGAATTCACCCCTGGTGGTGCCCATCGCGCGGCCGCCCAGTGTAGGGTACCCACCCACAGTGATCGTGCCGTACCAGGTCTTCCCCTCTGAGGGGGCACCCACCCAACTCCCAGTCGCTTAAATTTCCCGCGATAGCAGAGGTAACCGCTCACCTGCCGCAAGGACCGGGGTTCCAAGGCCTACCCCGGGAAAGCACGCTGAGGAAACCCCGGGTGCCACTCCGGGTGCAATTGCATATGTTTGTGTTTTTTTAATTGTGTGCGTTATTTATAAGTATCAATAGTACGATTAATGTTATAAATATTTTTTTTATTTATTATAAGTATGTATATATTGTCGTATGATGTAGTAATGTATGCAGTATGTATGCGCGTGCGCACCACACACACAAAACCCATATGTGTGTGTGCAGGCGCGTTTATGGGTATTGGTTTGGAAAAAGGCTTTCCAAAATCTTTTATGGGAAAGAAAATCATTTTTTGTCATGTTGCCTCTCCTGCAGCGATCCATTCGTCCTGAGGTTTTTCTTTTGTCCAGTCATACAGCATCGTTTTTCCAGCGGACCTGCATCTGTGGCACATATGAGGACAGTTTCATGGCAAGCTCGCGGGGCGCCGGCCTTTTCTGATCAGGGCACGGGTGTGGGAGTTTTCCCTTTTGTAACGGAAGAAAAATTCAAAGGGTTTTGCTTTATCCCCGGTAGACGCGGGCGTCATTCCCCTTATTTTTTGGCTGTCCGTGCTTGCATTCACTTAGCCCCAAAGGCCCTCCGTTCTTCGCCCCACGCTTTCTGAATATTTGCTTAGGGTTTTTTTTAAAACAGAAAACGGCTCATGCATGTGGTTTGGTACTGAATTCCTCAAGGAAATAAACTTTGTATTTCCAGAAGCAAAAAAATTTCTTCCCCAAAATTTTTGACAAGGATTTTGTGGGGGACTTCCCATACCAATTGGGGAAAATTACGGAAGGCCAACCCACACCCTTTTGGGACCACCTCTCGGGCTGGATCCCAACCTTTCTGGGTGGACTGGCCCCTTGCCATTCCCTATTCTTTATAATGAGATTGAATTAAGGGTATACCCCAAGGAGCCCAGACCAAATGACGGACATGTTCCCCTTTCCATTCATGGTCGTTTGAGGATTTTAAAAAAAAATAATTTAAAAAATAAAAAAAAAATTTTTACCAGGGCACAACTTGCAAAGGAGACCCCAGGCCCGGCCGCCCCAAGAACCACCATGATGGGTGGATTTTTAGGTTTGGTGATGGTGATGACGAGACGATGCGATGATGATGCCCCCCCGGACGATGACGATGATTTAAGAATAATATAAAAATTTTTAAAATGTAAGAATGTAATAACATAATTTTTTTTGGGAAAAATATAACAATAAAACAATTCAGGTGGAGTTTTCGATTTCCCCTACTGTTTTCCAGTAAAGACCTTTTATAGGGGCAACCTTTTAAAACAATAGTTGATCGCTTGGGGGATTCATGCCCAGCACTCAAAATAAGAAAGGGCCACAAGGGCTTTTGAACCATTTAAGACTACAAAAACAAAAATTTTTTAAAAAAAGGGAAAAAAAAAAAGAAAAAAAAAGGCGAGGCAGAAACAGGGGGAAAGGGAAATGGTTTACCTCTTTTGGGCCCCTTTCCCCCGGGGCGGGTTGAAATTGGGGCCCGGGCCCCTAAATTGGGGGAACTTTCGGGGGATCTTTTAAAAATTTTAAATTCATGAAATTTAGGTCAGGGCCCATTTTCGTAAAAACAGGGATCTATGAATTTGTTTATCCAAATTTTAGTTATTTTTTGGAAAGGTTTTTTAATTTTTCTCTTGTAATTTTGTAAAAAGAAAAATTTTTTATAATTTTAATACAAATTTCCATTAATAGGCCAAAGGATTAATTGAAGGTTTTAAAAAAAAAAAAATTTAACAAAATAAATTTGTATTAGGCCGTGGTGGCAAACAAAAACGTTCGTTTTTTGTTTTGGGTGTTCGGGCGGGATTTTGAATGTCACACCCATCACATTTGAGTAAATGGTTTTTAGGGCCCAATGATATTACCACCTAAAGAAGGGGTTAAAGTTATGATATTTTTAAATTATTTGTACGTCAAAAGTAAGTGTCACGTGTGAAGACACGTCGTATTTTCATTTGCTTGGGTAAATCTTTGCATCCGGGGGACCAAACAGTCTTTTGTGTAGTTATAAAATTTTGTGTTATTTTTGTTTTTCGGATTTCATAGTTTTAAATGGGTTTTAAAATTGCACAAGTATTCACAGTTATGGTCTTCCCTTCCCACGTAACATCAGACCCTGGGGGGCCCACGGTGAGCTTTTTTTTTCTTTTGTAAAGGGAAAAATGTTGGAGAAAGGATCCGGAAAATTTAATTTGAGAAAAAATATATACATTGATTTTCTTTTTTTCCAGGAAGGGTTAATCAGGGTTTTCTTGCAGGGGGATGGTGGAGTGGCGCTCCATTAAATGATTAGTTTAGATATCATTGCCTGAAATTTTTACAGTACTCTTGGATCCCAAAGGGCCGGGAATTTTAATATCTGTGAAAACCCACTTTTAAGGTAGAGAAAGCAAGGGTTTTTGTTTACGAGGTTTTTCCCAAAAAAAATAATATTTTAAGGGGTTTAAATGAAAAATATAGAACAAGAATAACGAGCACAATGAAGATTAAAAAAGGGAGAAAAATGAATTTTTATTTTGAAAGGGGTAAAAGGGTTTTAAAAATAAAGCACTTATAATAAAAAACCATTTCTTGGATGAGTCAAAGATTATTAAAATTATTTAAATATCTGGAACTCAAAAACAGTACTTTATTGTTATATACCCTTTATTTATATTTTTAATATCAGTTTTTCCTCAAAATAGACTTTGGGGAAAGCAACTCCAGAGGTAGAGGATTGCCAGTTCTCCTTTTATGAGAGGTGGGTGTAGTTGCCCTTCCAAACCGCGATCACCTCCTCAAACCGCGTTTTTTTCCCATAGACGCCTGTCCCTACCTAGTTTTAAAATTACCAAGTGTTTGATTCTATCCCGACTTCGTGGAGAAATTTTTGTGCCTTAGCGAACTTTAACACTCTACAAACCACTTTTTAAATTTCTTACTTGCCCTTTTGTATTTCCGTATTTCCGGCGCGTTACAGCGCTATTTTTAAAAGAAAAATAAATTTTCCAGCTTTAATGCGGCTGTATACGGATGGCAGACCGAGTGCGTAGGCAAGAAACTGGACAAAAATACTGGGTAAGTTGATAAGAAAAAATTGTTTTAATAAGAGATATTTAAAACAGCCCAAATTACACAATAAACTGTGTTTCCCAAAAAAAAGTATTTTTAAAACCAGCCCAATTTTCAAGTTTTTATCACAAAAATTACGAAAATGCTTTTAATACCCTGCAGTATGAGGAAAGCTCACATCACCCCCCGGAATGCATAGCCCACACTTGATACATTTTACATTATTTAAAGAATGGGTTTTTTTTAAGAAAAAAAAATTGATTTTTGAATGAAAAATTCTTCCAGAAATGTGAAAGGGAAGTTAAAAAAATTTTTCCGCCCGTCAGCATTTGCATAGTGGGTGACAATAACCAAACGCCACGAGATTTTTCCCCCCGGCGGGATAAACGTAATTTTTTTTTCCCCCGAAATGTCCCCGCAAAATAAGGGTTTTACCTGATAGCCGGAAATTACGATATTTTCGTTACAACATGAAATATCATGATTTTTTTTGATCAATGGATTTGATGCCATTTCAAACCCCCGATTTTACACGGGGACTTTTTTAGCAGATGCAGTCATGTTTTAAAATTACCCCTATATATATTTTAATATTATAATATTATATAATATAAATATAGATAGATAGATAGAAATAGATGATAGAAGATATGATAATATGTGGTGGCACATTAAAGAAAAACAAAAAAACTAAAGTTTTTTTTGCCTGTTCCCTTTTTACCTAGGCATACGGCTGATAAAATAGTTGATACATACATAATGCCCCTTACAATTTTAGTATCGTCACACACACACACCACACACACACACACACACAACACACACCAACACCCAAAAACACACACACCACAAACACACACAAAAATTTTAAAATATTATAATATATAAAATTATATAAATATATATATAATTTGATTGTTGGGAAATGAGTCTAGCACCTTAAATAAAGAATCGAGCTTTATTAGCAGAAATTTTCATGGAATTTTCCTTTTATATTTATTTTACGCAAAGTGTAATAACGATAATAAAGAAGTTCAAAATCTGAGAACGAGCAAAATCGCCCAGCGCCCCTACAAAATGACAAAAATTCGTTTTAAAACGACGGAAAATCGGACGGATTCGTAGGCACGATGAAGCGAGGGAAATCAAAACCAGTTAGGTTTGGCTGAACCAAAGGATGAGCCCAGCCAATGAACCCAACAGATTGAAATAGATCAGGAAGTGGCAAAGATCCCGGGCTAAAAATGGCGGTTGAAATTTCAAATAGGCCCATCATGGCTCGGCAGTGTGTCGGATGTGAGGATAACTATTTAAATTTTAAAGGCGAAAATAAAAATTAAGCCCAAAAATTTATTATCCCCACGAAATAGGGTGTATTGTTGGGGAAGTTTGTGCCGAGCGTAAGACACCGTGGATTACAAAAGAGACAGCACCGTCCATAATCGTTTCACGAGGCCGCAAAAACGAACCTTCGGTCCGATAACGAGCCCGTTTTACGATTCCCAACACGACCTGGAAGAATAGCTTGAGGTAAAGTGAGGGAAGACTTTTCTGGGCTCTTCCGCGGGAACAGGAGGTGTAGTTTTGGGGACCAGGCGGGCGTGAGCCTCCCCCAAAAGGGGGTTTTTAAGGGGGGCGAAGCCCCATACACCAAAAAGCGTCAGTTTTTGTCTTGCCTGGGTTTGCCTTACGGAACAATAGGGGGAAAATTTTTTAGACCCGGCGGGGGGGGGGTGGGGGATCGGCACCCCCTCCCCAAAAAAAGGGGGTTTTTGGGGCCTTGCCCCCTTTAAATCCCCTTTTTTGGGGGAAGTACCCCCCCATGTTTTTAAGTGTAAAAGGAAACCACCCGGGGAGCACTACGTAGCAAAAATATTTCGCAATTGGGCATCAAATCCCTTGGGGAAAAAACCGATGTATATAATATTTAATATAAAAATATTAGAATAATAATATAGGGGGCATTTTTTAAATTTTAAAATAAATAATATAAATATATATATATGATGTATAAAATATATAAAAAGTAAATATATTATATATAAATGAAGGTTATAAAAATAATAAATATATTTTTAAAAAATATAATTATTTAAAGGTAAATATAACAAAATTTTAAAATTAAAAAATATAGATTATATAAATGAATTTAAAAATTATATAAAGATAAAAATATATAAATAAAATATTATTTTATTAATTATATATATAAAAAAAAATATATAATTAAAAAATTTATTTATATGAATAAATAAATATATATAAATTATATTAAAATATATATATATATATATAATAATAATATAAATTATATATATATATATATATATGCGACGGTGTGCATGGATGAACCCACGCCCGCATCGGCGATGGTGTGTGCACTTTTATTTCATTTTTTTTTTTCAATTAAATGTCATGCGTAACCCGGGGGCCCAAAAAAGAAACCTACCGTAAAAAAAAAAAAAAAAAAAAAAAAAAAAAAAAAAAATATATATATCATATATATATATATATTACTTATATATTAAAATATATATTTTTATATTAAAATATATATATATATTTGTTGTTTTGTGTGTGTGTTGTGTGTGGTTATATATATAAAAGTAACATTAATAAATTTTAAATTTTATTAAAAACGGAAAACTAGAATACCTTATTTACTATTTAAAATTTTGTTCATATTACGTGAATAGGAAAAAAAAATTTTCGATAACGAAAAAAAGACAAGATAGTGAAATACTGTGATAAAATGCAAAATCATGCGATGACACCGCGATTCGCGTTTTGCCCCAAATCTGTTTTGAGGAAAAATGATATTAATAATTTAAAAAAAATGGAATAAACAAAAAATACTGTATTTTAGTTCCAGATATTTTAAAGGAAATTAATTTTCAGTAGACCCCTCCCAAATAATGGTTATTACTTTTAAGTGCTTTTTGTTTTAATCCTTTTTTCCTTCGAAAACAAATTTGTTCGCCTTTTAACACATGTGTCGTTATTTTGTTTTTATATTTTATTATTTAAACCCTCTGAAAATTTTTGTTTTGTGGAAGAACCTCTAAAAAAGAAGCTTGCTTTCTTTCCCTTTAAAATCGGTTTTACAGATCATTTAAAATTCCCGGGACCCTTGGATCCGAGTAGCTTAACAATTCTCAGGCAAGATATGGTGACTAACATTTTAAGGAGCGCCCCTCTCCCCATCCCACCGCAAAAAGACACCTGATTAACACCTTTCCCGGAAGAAAGAATCACATTTTTATTTTCTCAATTATTCAAGGATCCTTTCTCCAACAGTAATTCTTGACAAAAAAAAAAAAATCTCCCCTGAGCCCCCCGGGTCTGAGTTAGCGTGAAGGAAAGACCCAAAAAACTGTGAATACTGTGCATATTAAACCTATATGAAACGTGAAACACGAAAAAAAAAATAACACAAATTATATAACTACACAAAAAATGTTGGTTTG
>NW_023665014.1:10000-47409 GCF_015228065.2 Penaeus monodon | reverse complement strand
TATATATAAATATAATTTTTTCTTTTAATATATATTATATATAATATATATATTAAAAATATAATAATATATATATTTTATCTATATATATATATATATATATATTAATATATTTATATAATAAAAATTTTAATATATTATATTTTATATATTATTATATATAATTTTATATATATATATATATTTTTATATTATATTATATTATATGTATATGTCTTGATATACCCCAGTATGTTTTTGGGTGTGAGTGCTTGTATATAAAAATGATAGATAGATAGATAGATGTAGATAGATAGATAGAAAAATATAGATGATAAATATAATAGATGATAGATTTTATACATTATTGTTATTTTTAATATTTATATTATATATATATATAATATTATTTTAATTAATGGTTTGTGTGGTGTTTGTTGTGTGTGTTGGTGTGTGTTGTGTGGTTGTGTGTGTTTTGGGTGTGTGTGTGTGTGTGTGTGTAGATGTATGCCTTTCATAGATAAAAAACGATTTATTTTAATGAAACGATAAGAAGCCCAATATACTTTTAGGTAAGAAATTATAAATTTTTATTTTGACGAAAAGGAAAATAAGAAGGACAGTGAAAAACAACTACTACCACTAATAAAAAAGTTTTTATCATGACCTTTAAATTTTCATTAATTGTAGTATGTCAGCAAAAGAAATTCATTATTCAAAATATTATTTTTACTATTTAAAATTTTTTATTACTTTTATCTTAAATTTTGGGATTTTATCATCCTTTTTATTTTTGCAATTCATTTTAATCTTTTTATCGTTATTAAAATACCCTTTCTGTTTAATAATTATTATCTCATTATTATTGTTTATTTCATTCTTATTCTTATTATTTTTATTATTTTTTTTATTATTATTTATTAAGTAGAGTAGTAGTAGTAGTTTGTAGTAGTATAGTAGTATAGTAGTAGTTATCTTTATTATAATTAGTATTATTATCATCATCATCATATCATCATTAAATTACCACATCTCTTTATAATAAGTAGTAGTAGTACATCTCCATCATCATCTTATCATCATTATTATCTTTACTTTCTTATTTTATGCTATTTTATTATTTTTTATTATTATTTTTTTTATTATTATTTTATTTTTATTTTTATTTTATTTATTATTTTTATTATTATTATCATTATCATTATTTATTTTTATTTTTTCACATCATCTTTTTAATATTGATATTTATTATTTTATTACTTTTTTTAGGAAAATAAAAGAAATAAGTGCCCTAACAAATAAATGCGCAACTTCAAAGGTATATACACTTGGTAAAGTACGGGGAAAATGGGAAAAAAGGTTAATGATTGGGATAAACTGGTTAATGCCCAAAGGGTAGAGCGCTGTAGGATAGAGGGTTTTAAAAGGGGGAAAAGGGGGGGGTTGAAAAGTAAGGGTGGCCCCGACGTTTTTTTTTAATGAAAAAAGTCGGGGGTAATTTCAACTTACACTTCCCTCATCCCCTGAGTGAATCTAGTAAAAAGGGACGATGTGTATCGTTCGGAATCGGCGAACGAGTAAGCAAGGATCTGTAGCCGCTAAGAAAAAAAATGTTAAAGTGCACAAATAATGATGAACACATATTTTCGTTTATGTTTTTCAAACAGATATATTTATATATCCTTATATCTTCGGTATGTTTATTAATTTTATCCGTCGTCACCCTGACGTCATATTATTAATTTACATTTTTCTCCAAATTAAATTCTTGAAGGTTAGGACCATTTTTGTATGGAAACACCTATTTCTTCTTTGCAACACGAATGAACCCAATACGTCTTTTTAGTAACGTGATGTATATAGTTTTTGAAATAGACGACCCGAATGGTTTTTTTGTCTGTTTACCGAAAAATTTGGAAATCGCCCACAGGGAAACTTCGATGGCGGGGATAGTAAAAAGGGGGAAAGGTATTTTACCAAAAGGAGATATCTAGGTCTGAGGAAGGGAAAAGGAACATGTTGGGAACACTACATAAAAGCCTTTAGAACAATTACTAGTGATAAGGTTGAAATGGGTTCGGAGTACTAGGAGAAGAACCCGGGGGAAAAAGGTTTTGGGGGAAAGGGGGGAAGTATCAGGAAAAAAACGTTGAAGGGGGAAGGATCCGGAAAAGGACCCTGCGAACATGAGGGAGTCCGTGAGCTCCCGGGGGGAGCAGTAAGGACGAGGAGAAAGAAGAGAGGGTGGTCACTGAAGAAAGGGGGAAAATGGGGTATGTTGTGGAAAAATTTTGAGAAGGAAGGGGGGGGAAATTTAGGAGAAGAAGGGTGGATATGACAATTTGAATGTAGAGGGAAAGGGGGTAAGAGTTTGGAGATTGGATGAGAGAGAGGAGCGTTCTCTTGAGTCATATCTCTCTCCCTCCCTCCCTCTCTCTCTTCTCTCTCTCTCTCCTCTCTCTCTCTCTTCTCCTCTCTCTCTCTCCTCCTCTCTCTCTCTTATTCTCTTTTCTCTCTCCCTCTCTCTTCTCTCTCCTTCTCTCTCTCTCTCTTATTATATATAGAAAGGGCTTGAAAACCCCTTTCACGGTAGGACGAAAATTTGTGGGTTCGGGATACCTAAGCACTTGGCAGCTCGTAAAAATGATTCCCGGGGAGAAGGAGTTTTAGGGCCGGTAAACAATTAGAGTCAGGGTAAGAAAAGAAAAAAGGGAAAAGATGAAAATGAAGAGGAATGTGATCAAAAAACAAGGAGGAGAGGGAAATTTAGGTGAAAAAGGAGGGAGGGATTTAGTTTAAACAACTACATATGAAAGTCCAAAGAATTTTAAAACCCTACCTGAAAAACGAAAAGCTCTTTTGCTTGGCCTTAATTTTTCTTCCCCGATTCCAAAATTCAGGAAAAATTTTTTAATTTTAAGATGTAAAAACAACAAATTTTTATGACATTTGGGGGAGCGGGCGGAAAAACGGTTTTTATTTCTTATGGTTTTGACATCAACAAGTAAACACCATTAAGGTCTTTTCACATTGCGAAAGAGAGGCCCTGCAAATCATTCACTCAGCCTCTCCCTCGACTTTTTATGGGAGCCCGCCAGCCACACTATTGATTGTTGATGGGTAAGCAGTCAAAGAGGTTCTAGTTTAAAACTGGTTGCAGGAGATGCAATGGATTCTCACACGGCAAATTTCCAAAAACAGGTTTAATGACAACTTCAAAAATGGCTCTGAAACCTTTCATAACCCTTAAATATTGGGAAGTTTTGAAGGAAAGCGGGCAAAAAAGTCAGTGTGCCCCCATTTTTAAACCCTTTTTACCTTTTTAAATTTTTTACTAGAAAACCCCGGGGGGAGCGTCGCCAGAGAGTAGACGGTGGGAATTTTGCGCGCGCATTCAAAGTGAGGCCCCCTCCCAATAATTAATTCCCGCTGCGAACATTTTAATTAAAAAACATTTGGAAAAGCCGACTACCGAGTTTTAACAGCATATATTCCTTCTTTTTGATTACAGTTGTTCCTGTTTTTTTTTTTTTTTTCTTTTTTTTTTTTTTTCAAAAGGTACACCATCTAGTACCAATTTATCTTATATCTCCCCCTTCTCATCTCTCTCCCTCTATCTATTATTATCTATCTATTACCTGATCTATATCTATTCTTATCTATTCATTCTATCTATCATCTTTTACTGTATTATATAATAAAAATATATATATATATATAATATATATAAAATTTATACAAAAATTAAATATTATATATATATATATTTAATTTTATATATAATATATATATTATATAATATAATAAATAAAAAAATTATATAATATGGGTGTGTGTTTTTTAGTATGTTATTCACTGTTTATATTATGGAACAATTATAACCAAAAATCGCATATATTTTTTTTTCGTATTGCTTTTCACCCCCAAATTGCATTGAATTTACTCTTTTAATCACAAATTTTCTGAAATTCATATTCACTTTTATGAAATACACAACCTTTTTTGTTCATTCATTCCCAATGTCATGTTTTTATTTTAAAACATTGAAAAGTGTTATATTCTTTCCAAAATATTTTCTGAAAATTACCCAAAAGGTTGAGATCGTCGCTCAAAATTCTGTGATGCACCCCCAGGGAAACTAGAGAATTGCTTCTCACGGGGGAGACCCTTCACGAGGATCCGGGGCGAGAACTGGTGCATCTCGACCAAAACCTCTTAAAACCCCAACGGGTAAAGGCCCCTCCCCCCCCCCCTTCCTCTTTCTCCTCACCCCCAATCCGCCCCTGACGTCCGTACATGGTTTTTTCTGTTCGGTGTAAGATATGGATTTCGTTTTTTCCCTAAAAAATGCAGGTACCGTAGATTTGGGGGAAAAATAAACTTAACATTTAAATACCAACACACACACACACACACACACACACACACAACACACACAAATATATATTAAAAATTTATATATAATTATATATTTTAAAATAATATATATATATAATATTTTTGTGTGTGTGTGTGTGTGTGTGTGTGTGGTGTGTGTGTGTAAATATTATATATATATATTATATATATTTATATATATATATATATTAAAATATTATATTGTTGTGGGTGTGTGTGGTTTTTTGTGTTTGTACATTTAGTGTATTTTGTATTGAAATTATATCATTTTTAATTATAATAATTATATAATATAATATGATTATTAATATAATATTATATTATATATATATATACCTGGTATAATACTATATATGGTTTATATTAAATATATATGCCATATATTAAATACATATTATACGATTTTAATATATATCATATATTAATATATAATAATAATATATAAAATTTTAAAATTAATATTTAATACGTCATATTTTTTACATAAATACATAATACATACATATATAATATATATATATATATTATAATATATTATAATATCATTATATTATTATAATATATATATTTTATTATATAATAATATTGTTGTGGTGTTGTGGGGTTGTGTGTGTGTGTGTGTGTTTGTGTGTGACTATATACCATAATGTAATCACCACACACAAAACCACACACACAAACACACCAACACACACACACACACCCCACACACAACACAACACACAACCAAAACACCCACACACACACACCACACACACCATACCCCACACAATCGCAGACACAACGCACGACAACACGCACGCCACACAGCACGCGCGCGCGCACAACTCACAACCACCACACACAACACACACACAACCCCCCACAACACATACATACATAAATATATATATAATATATATATATTTATATATTATATATATAATTATATATATATGTGGTGTGGGGTTTTGGTGTGTGTTTGGGGTTTGTGTGGTGTAAAAATTTAAAAAATATATATATCTACATATTTTTAATATTTTTATATACATAAAAAAAATTAATATACAAATCTATTTGTATCTATACATATAATTAATAATATATATATTATATAATATAATATATAATATATAATATATATATAAATATGTTATGTATATTCACCACACACAAAAATACTACATCTATATATATAATATATATTAATATAATATATATTAATATTATTTATTATATATATATATATATATATATATAGTAAATTATTGTAATTTTTTTTGTGTGGTATTTATACATAATATCCTTATATATGTGTGAATTTTATTTTCATATACATACATATATACATACGTTATAAATTACATATAATTTTATACATACTACTGAATATACATATAATATATATGTGTGTGTGGTGTGTGTGTGGTGTGTGTGTACTATATAACATATAGTATACACACCACACACAAACAACACCACACAACCACACACCCAACACACACCACACACACACACAAAACAACACAACACACACACACACACAACCACACACACACAACCACACAAACACACACAAAAACCCACCCCACAAATATATATATAATATAATTATATTATAATATTATATATATAAATATTATAATATTTATTATATATGTATTTTAATGCTTTATGTATGTTTTAAAATATATATTTTAATATATATATATATATAGTATATATATATATATATAATAATATATTAAAATTATATATATATTTTTGTGTGGGAAATATATTATATAATATAATATATTTTTATTATATTATATAATATATATATAAATATATATATGCATTGTAAAAAATAATATTTATATATAATATATTTGCATAGTAAATATTTTAATATAAAATTTTAATTTTATATATATATATATATATGTGTGTGGTGGGTGTGTGGGTGTGGTGTTGGTGTGTTGTGTGGGGTGTGTGTGTTGTGTGTGTTATACTAATATAAAATTATTCTAATTTTTTAAAATTGTTTATATACATAAAAAAAAATTTAAAATTAAAAAAATTTTGTAATATATATATATTTATAATTATATATATTATAAAAAATTTTATATATAAAAATACATAAAATATATAAATATACATATATTATATTATATTAATTCACACCACACCAAATACATATATATATATATATATAATATATATATATATATTTAATATATATATAATTATTATTATATGTATATATAGTATGTATATGTAATGTGTGTGTATTATACATAAATTTAAATATGTGTAAATCATACATACACTCAATAACTACGATATATATATGTATGACATATAATTTATATACATACATACGGGGTATAATATATATATAATATATATTTTAAATATATATATTATATATTGTGGTGTTGTGGTTTGGTGTGTGTGTGTGTGTGTGTGTGTGTGTGTGGTGTGGTGTTTTGGTGTGATACACACACACACACACACACACACCACACACCACACACCACAACATAATTATATATATAAATATAATATAATTATAATATATATATATAAAGTTATTATATAATATATATATATTATATATGTGTGTGTGTGTTTGGTGTGGGGGTGGTGTGTGGTGTGTGTGTGTGTGTGTGTAACAAATATAAGCATAAGTAAATTTAATTTATATAATAATTGTAAAATATACCTATGACATGTGCAATACATAATATTTTTACATAAAATTAGATAAATATATATATAATATATATATATAATATATAGGGGTTTTGTGGTGTGTGTGTGTGGTGTGTGTGGTGTGTGTGTGTGTGTGGGTGTGTGTGTGTGTGTTTTGGTGTATGTTAGGTAGGAGGTATATAAGTTAATTTGTATATATAGATTATTTATATTCTTTTAATAAAACAATGGACATAAATGGCATATAATGGCATTTTACATAACTTGTTTACCGCAACCAAAATTTTTCAGGTTAGGGGTGAATTTCCTTAGTAAACACCACAAAAAATACAAAAATTTAAATGCATTTGTACTCATTAAAAATTATTCCCCTTTGATGTTATTCTAATGAAAACCCTTTTTTCCCATTTCTATTTAAAGCAAATGGTTACCCCCAAAAAGTATTTTTTAACTCTTAAAAAATTCTTAAATTCTAAATGATTCCAAAAACAAAAAAAGCCAATGCCCTAAGAATGAAGTTTTTCAAATCCATAATTTGGGAAAAAAATTTAAAAGAACACTAAAACATTTTTTTCCTGATGAAAATTAGTTTTGTATTTACAAATAACCACACCATAGGCCTTATTACAACAAAGGGAAGTACTACCCTAGAAATAGTTTTTAATTTATTTACTTATTTTTTTTTCCTAGTGTAATTTAGGGATTGGATCAACATCACGTTGGTTAAATACCGTATTTTTTGAAATATGGGGAAGTGTGTAAGATTTTTGGGTATCCTCTCAGTAAAACACCTTTTTTAACAACCGACACCTTCCCCAACTAGTCATCCGTGTAATAAGGCAGTTTTTAAAAATTCTGTCCACTGTTTCCAACGATCCCCTTTTTCAAAATTTTTATTTGTTCAAAAGATGCAACCAGAACTTAACAATGCATAACAGCCATACAACTACATAAAACCAAATCCTAACAACCATTCTCCCTTAAAAAGGTTTGCCCCCTTTTGCCTCTTTTAAAGTTTGGATTTACTTTTCCTCTTGGTTGTACAAAATTACTAATATTTGTGTTTGTTTTTTTATTTTACAATATATTTTTTCTGTGTTTACTTTATTTTTTTAGATTTTTCTGTTCGTTTTTTATTATTATTATTTTTTTTTTTTACTTTGTTTATCGTTTCATCTCATCCTAAAGGGGCAACCCCGCCCGGACACAGGGCCGCACCCCCCTTTCGTTTCCCAGCCAGAGGATCCCCGGGGCAGCTCGAGGCAGGCCAGGGCCCATCTCTAATTCCTCGCAAGGCTCCGAGCTGCCCAACCCCCTGATCTCCTGGGTCGTCCCAAGGCCTCCCCCCCCCGGGGTTGTCTCGCAAAGAGACAACCTGAGGGAAGGGTCCCACGGGGAAACGAGCTGGGGCCCATATAGCCTGATTACCATCCCGGATTATGAAAAGTAACAGTTCCCCATGCCGGGGAACATGTCTGCCATGATCCCAAAGGTACTTGTTAAAAAAGTCATCAAGACGGACTTAAAGACATGGATAGCATCCATTTTTTGTTCCATGAGAAAAACTGGCAGTATCAAGAGTTGAAGCACACCTTGCCCATCGCAAGGTACTGACATCTCCAAATGTTTTTGTTGATCGAGTTCAGGCTCCATTGTCAGAAAACCCGTCTCTTGACTTCTTGGTCCGACACCCCAGATATATGGACTATGTCCCAAGGTTGAAAAAATCTCTGAAACTTCAAAGTCCTCGGGCAAACATGGATCGACTAAAAGGGTTTTCCCCGAACATGGCCCCCCAAAGTCCTGAATTTTGTTTTTGGTCCGGAGCTAGGCCAAGGGCTTTGTCTCCTTCTAAATGCATAAGGCCACCCCCAGTGACCCCAAAGGCCCAGATGGGATAGCAAATCATGGCAAAGTAAAGGTCTGAGACCTTGATATTGCCATGTTGTCCCACTGACTTTGGTAGTAGTTTGCCATTACCCAGTCCAAGCAGGTGTTGAAAAAAGTGGGGGTGCAAGGAAAACACCCTTGTCTCACCCCTGAATTAACAGGGATTCGCAGACCCCCACCACATTTTAACGCACTTTCGAAACAGTAAAAGGTTGTTTTTTGGGCCAAAAATCTGCTTCAAAATTCCCCTAAATCTCGGATCTCCCATAGCGATTCCCATGAACCGAGTCAAACGCCTCTTGAGGTGATGTGGGTTGCAAGCACCCCCCGCCCAAAAATTCATGACGGCGTTCCACAATTACTCGAAGCATTAGTATTCGGTTACTTGAATTGCCAAGAGAAAATCAGATGCTCCGGTCTCTGACCCTCAGTGGGGGTTTGCGGATCCGTTTCAGAAGAATGTGGCGAAAAATTTTCCCGGGTATGCTGAGCAGTTGCTAAAATTCCAACACCCCCTTTTCCCCTTTCCCAGAGTGGGTCCATCCCCTCACAATCAGGGGTTTGGGTACCAGACTGCCAGGGGGCAGTCAGGACTGTAGGGGGGCCCCGACCCGGTTTCCCCCCAGCCTTTAGCAGTCCGGCGGAATATCACTTTGCCTGGGCTTTCCCAAATTTTCAGCTTGGAAACGCCACCCCCTAACCCCCGGTTAGGGTAAGTTTCCACGCTGATGGGTGGGCCCGGCAAGGTTTTGTGACTTTGTTGCATCCCAACAAAAGTTGGGGGTCTTTTTGGACAATGCTAAAAAATATCAGCACCCAACATGATTGAGTTTATCCTTCCTCTCTGTTGGACTGCATTTATCCGAGGAGGCTTAGAGTCAGTTTTTTCGGGGGGTTGGGTAAGAAGGCGAGGTCTTTCAAGAATGGCCTTAAAGCCCTCATCAGTTTTCTATAAAACTTTTCCCTTTGCCCCTTCTCAGCATTCCGACCCCTACGCAGATGGAGCGCGCAAAACTTGTTTACATTCACCCAACCCATCGATATGCTTCAGTGGCCTTAATTTTCTCGGGGAGATGGAATTGTGCCTTGCCCTTGGGCGTACGCCAATGGTTCCCTGGGCGCTTCAAGTTTTACATGTTGAAGACCCACAGAGCAACTGGGGTCCGTTAGGTTGGATTTCGTGAATGGTCAAGACGCCATGGTAAACCCCGGGGCCTCTCTCCCCCCTTTAGTCGCCCAAGTGAAACACCTTAGGGGCCATTAGAAGGAGGGGATTTTTGAAGGGGGACCCGAGGGTACCCAACCAGTGATATCAGTGCCACAGAAATCGGAACTCCGGTAAAACCCCGCAGTTCTGGAGGATCCTCCATCACATGCTAACAAGAAAGTGGGCAATCTCCTTAGCCACTGTCCCGTATCGTTGTACCATGTCCCGGATGCGGGGTTGGAGGCTGTACCCCGACCAAGATCCTCATTTTTTGGGACCTAGAAAGTCCCAGAGAAGGAGGCTTTCTCGGCGGGGGTCAGCTCCCAAGCCAGGGGCCCCAAAAGACACTCATAGCCCGTTTGGTCACAGCCGGTACCGCATTGAATTAGCCAGTACAATGGAATATTACCCCCGGGGGGAATTTCGCCACAGTCGAGTTTTGGGTAGAAAGCCCTTTACATAAGTTACAATTTGGTAAGAGCGTAAGAGACAGAAACCCCAAAACAGCTTCAGTTGAACCATGATACACCTCAACCGGTGTACCTCAACCCTCAACTACGAGGCTGAAATCGGTGGAGATGGCTATGGCTACACCCTGGATGGGACCATTTCAGCCCAACCCTAGTAGGGGTACCCACCCATATGATCGTGCCGCTACCAGGTCTTCGACCCCTGAGAGGGGAGCCCCTCCCACCCGTTGCTTTAATTCCCCTGATACAGAGGGAAACCCCTATCCGCCGCAAGGGCTTAAGTTCCAAGGCCACCCCAAAAGCCGCCCAAAGGGTTTAACCTCAGGGGATCACTTGGGTGCCACCCCTCTGACCCTGCCGACCTGTCCCCAAAAAAAGGGGGTCGGCAGGCTGTGGGGCCCCCCATCCCCGTGGGGGTTCCCCAGGGCTTTGCTCATGGGGGTTTGGGGCCTGTCGGGGGACAGGCGGAAAGTAACTCTTGCTCCAATCCTGTGCCCACATTTGCCGTCCCCGGAGACCCCCAAGCCCGCCTTGCTTGCTGGGGGGGGGGGACAGCGCCCCCCCCTCCAGATACCCTTATATGTTTAGTTGCGGTGGGTCGTTGGGGGAGGGAAAGGCAAGGCCCCCCTCCCCCGACCCCCCATACCCCCGGGGGTTAGGGGGCAGGGGTTTGGGACGGAGCCAGAGGTTTCCCCCACCCGGGGGGGCCTAGTCCCACCTCTGGGGTCTCCTGGTCCGAACCCCCCCAAATTTTCCCGGGAAAAAGCAAGGTGCCCAGTTACCATGGGTGGCCACGAGGAGGACGCAGAATCTTGAGAGGGAGCGTGACCGGGAAGACTTATCAAAAGCGTCCCTTTTTCGCCTGGCAGCCATGGGGGAAGCGCAAGCGAGAAGGATACAAGTACTTAACACTATCAAGCTACCACGTTCACATCACCCGTTGCTTCTGTAAAAGTGTTTACATAAATATTTAAAAAAAGGGATATTTCCAATGAATATTCTGTTTTTTTTTTGCTTTTTTTGTTTTTTTTAAACACGAAATTTGCGATTGTCCCAAACGTTTGAAAAATAAAGAGTTTGTGCCCGGTTTTGGTTTTTACCTTTCCCTTTTACGATTGTTTCCCCCGAGGGCAATCTACACGAATTTAAAATATTATTATATAATATATTAATATATATATTTTTTATATTTATATATATCATCATCATCAATAACGGATGCTCATGTTTTTAGACCTGGGCCCCTCCACCATCCCTTTGCACTAAACCGATCTTCGCTTTTTTTTCCATTGTACCATCGACCCCACAAATATTTTTTATGTCGCTCTTTGTCTTCGGTTTGCCCCTTCCCCTTTTTTTCCTATCACCTCCCCCGTCAGCAAAATTTTCCAATACTTTTACTTTTCACCATCCAAAAACTTTAAATTTTTTCCCGTTCAAGATTCCAACAGCCGGTCTTTTCAATTTTTTTTTCTCACACTTCATATTCGCTTCTTCTTGTCCAGCTAATACCATTTTCTCGTTGAACCCAAATTTTTAAAAATATTTATTTTTTTTGTCTATCACTTCAGCACCCCAAAATCAGAACCATATGATGCAATTTGGGGAAAAATAAAGAGTTCAATACCCACTTTGTCCGTAAAGGGAATGTCCGGCTTTCCAGATGTTATGAGAGCAATTGTGGCGTCTTTTTCGGGAAAACCAGTGTAAGTGTGTTGGGGTGGGTTGGAAAAAATGTTTTGGTATAACTAGATTTTTTGTACTACAGAATTCAATAAAATCTTTACTTATTTATATCCCCAAAGGGCCAAATTTTCCCCACGGGGTTCATTTTTAAAAAAATTTTTTCCTACTTTAGCTTGGGGTCTTCCATGATCATTTAATCTCTGTGGGATGTGTCTAAATGTCTTGGGAGAGAGTTAAAAAATTTCCCATTTTTTTCATAAATTGAATATGGTTTGGGTGCTACATTGTATAAACAATTTATAGGTTTGTTGTATTCTGATTTTTAAAAATGCGACATTTATTGGGCTTACCAATTAGTGCATTTGCATTTTTTTCATGAGAATCTAGCAACTCCGGTATTTTTCCTTCTTCTTTTCCAGAAAAAAAAAAACTGTTTTGTTTTCTTTATTTTTGAAATTTTCCTTTATTTTTTCCCAATTGGTCTCACTTACCCCTATAATTGAATGTTGTATCTTCCATTTCGTTACAGACGTAGAAATTTACTCACTTTTTCTTTTTCCTTACTTTCCCACTTTCCGTTTTTTTAATGTTTTTTTAATTGGACATTTTTTCTTATCTTTTTTGTTTTCCAGATGCATGTTTAACTTTGTCGCCTGGTTGCCCACTGACTAACGGCCCTTGAAACCCACCGAGGGCGAGTGGTTAAATTATCTTTTTTGTATTTAATCACTGGTGAGAGGTTTGTCAGAGAAAAAAAAATTTGAGTAAAATCCCCCAGCTCCTTCTCAACTCGCATTTCCCAATAACAGGAGGAACTATCTCTGCCGCTTTTAAAACAGTTACACTGTAATACGCCGACATATTATTTGGTGAAACCGTAATAATTATATATTAAATATATATATATAAAAATATTATATAATTATTAATATATATAATATATAATATATATGTGTGTGTGTGGTGTGTGTTGTGTGTGGGGGTGGGGTGTGTGTGTGGTGTGTGTGTGGTGTGGGTGTGGTGTGTGTGTGTTTGTGTGTGGGGGAGGGTCTTATAATGTGCGCTCATGCAGGGCCTGTTCAAAAGTATGTACGGTGTGGGGCGCCCGCACGAAAATCGAGGTTAGGTGGTGTGTGCGTGTACGGTCCTGCGGGTTTTATGCAAGAGTACAAAATAACATGATATACATATCTGTGCGTATATATTCATATGTGTGTGTATGTATAGTTGTATGGGTGCGAGTGTGTAGTGCAGATTTAAAATATATAAATTTTATATTATATATTATATTATTATATATATATATATTATATATATATTATAATAACATATTATATTTTTATATATATATATATATTATATGGTGTGTGTGTGGGGTGTGTGTGTGGTGTGTGTGTTGTGTGTGGTGTGGTGTGTGGGTGGTGGTGGGTGTTGTGTGTGTGTGTGTGTGTGTGTGTTTGTGTTTTGGGTGGGGGGGCTCAATAAGTGCCTCAGCGACGCGTTCAAAAGTATGTGACGAGTGTGGGGGCGCCTGCACGAAAATGCGCAGGGCATGCGGTGTGTGGCGTTACGTTCCATGCGGTGTTTATGCAAGAGTAGCAAATATACATAGATGACGTATATCGTGGTATAATTCAATGTTGTGTATGTATATGTATTATTTGTGTCGAGTGTGTAGTGCAAATTATATATATATATATTTTTATATATATATATATTTTATATAAATATATATTATATAAATCTTTTTGGGGTGTGTGTGTGTGTGGGTGTGTGTGTGTGGGGTGTGGTGTGTGTGTGTGTGTGTGTGGGTGCGTGTTGTGTGGTGTGGGGTCGGTGTGTGTGTGTGTGTGGGTGGTGTGTGTGTGTGTGTGTGTGTGTGTGGTTTGTGTGGTGTGTGGTGGTGTGTGGTGTGTGTGTGTGTGTGTAGTGTGTGTGTATGTGTGTGTGTATGGTTATTTGTGTGTGTTTGTGGTGTGTTTTGGGGTTTGTTGGTGTGTGTTGTGTGTTGTGTGTGTGTGTGTGTGTGTGTGTGGTGTGGTGGTGAAAATAGGTGGTGTAAACAAGCGTAATGTGTATAAGGTATTATGTGTGTATGATTATATGTATACTGTTATGTAATGTATGCGTGATGATATGTGGTGTTTGTTTTTGGCATGTGCTATGTTTTATGTAATATGTTTTAAAAAATTTTATGAAATATTTTACGTTGGTGAAAGTGTGTTGTGTGTGTGTGTGTGGGTGTGTGTGTGTGTGTGTGTGGGTGTGTGTGTGTGTGTGTGTGTGTGTGCATGTATGTGTGTATACATTTATATGTGTAAATATTTGGGAATGCAAGGGTGTATGCGAATATATGTAGGGACACTAAGTGTGTCATAAACTTGGGGGGGCAACACGTGGCGTCAGCATACGAAATGCAAATTTTTGTTGTTTTTGTACAGTCATAAGTGGGTGCACAGGAGTATGCGCAGGTGGTGTTGATACAGGGGGGTGGGGAAAAACACATATGATGCGCATGTGATGTGGCATTGTCTATACTGGTATCCGAGTGCTTGTATTAGTGCGAAAAATGAAAGAGTGCTTGCATATCACATGCAAGGGGCTATGAAAAAGGTTGTATGCTTGCGTGTGCATGTGCAAGAAAATAAAACATATGGTGGACTTAAGGCATTTACAGGTGGACAACTGGTCGCAGGGCGACATGCACAAAAAAAAATCAGTGTATAAAAAATAATCCACATATCACACTTTTGATAGTTAAGCCCATATCACGGGAGTATCCCCTGGTGTAGTGAGCGGGGCCATGCGGGGCGACACATAAGTACACACTAATAGGGCAACCCTGTGAGGGGTTTAAAAAGGGGCACCCCGGCAAACTACTCCCCTTCCCCAAGAACACCTAAGCCGTAGGTGGAAGGTATTCGGCTACCACCTCTCAATCAAAAAGCCAGACTGAAAACGAGCAGCGGCCCCACTCCCCGGAGGCGAAGGACCCCTGGTTAGGGCGGGATCAGGCCCTTTCCAGAGCAGAGGGTCTAAAAATTTCCCGTCAAAAAACAGGCCCCCCCTTTTGATAAACCTTTTGCACATTAATATTGGGAAAAATGAGAACTGAATCCGCCCTCTAACATTACTTGAGGAAAATTCTTTGTTTAAAATGGATATTAGGGGCTCTGGAGGTTAGAAGATGGCAAAAGAGCAGAAGATACTAAACGATGGTCATGTGCTCTTTTGGGAAAGGAAAAACCCCGGGGTAGAAAACAGGAATTAGGGAGGGGCTTCACAAAGGGTTAAAAAGAATATTGGGAAATTTTTATAGTATAACGAAAGAGGGCTTCAGTAACAATGAAACTAAAAAATGGGACAACTTGAAGTTTGCCCAAGTCTATGCCCCCCCTGCACCACGTGATGAAAAAATAAGAGTTCAAAAAGATGTTCATTTACCCAGTAGGAGCAAAAACCCATTTCAAAATAATGGGGGGACTTTAACCCAAAAAGGAAAAAAGAAGTGGGGAAAAACGCAATGGGAATCACGGAAAAGGTATGGAATGAGGGGGGACAAATGCTAGTTGATTTTGGGGAGGCAGATCACTCAAAATCATAAATACATTCTTCAAAAAAGACTAGAGCGAAAGTGGACATGGAAGTCGCCATCTGAATCAAAAACAAATGACTTCTAATTTCAAATAGGCGCGATATTGTAAAAATGGGAAGTTATTGATAAAGTAAATTTTGGCACGCCCCACAGAAGGGTCAGGGGAAAAAGGGAAAGGGTAACTCAAACGAAAACCACACCCCAAATTTAGCAAATTTGAAGATCACAGCGAAAAAATTTCCTTAACACCCAAAAACAATATTCACTTCTCGCGACAAAGATTCAACATTGCCCAAAATCAAAAAACTGTTAAAGAATAAAAAAGGAAGCTGCACTAAAAGTCGGCAGTAAGAATGCCAAGCAAAGCTCCAGAAGTTCTTATAGAAAATAAAGAGCTTATGCAAATATGTAGGTCATGAAAATTTTGAAATCGGGGACAAATAGCATTAGCCGAAGTAACAAGATATAATAAAAAGAAGAGGGGAGATGTACGGAAAATTTAATACTCAAAAAATAAAAGAAACATGTCTCAGTACTAGCATGAAAACGGTTAAAGGAGATCAGAATAGGGAGAAATCAATTGTATGCAAAAAAGAAACCCGATGGAGAAGTAACCTACAATAAGAATTAAATCATAAGGTAGTGGAACTTTTTCAGGGATTTATACAACTCAAATGAACGCCATGGATAGAAGCGAAAGCGGTAACTATAGACTACCCGCCACAAAAGAAGAATAAAAAGAGACTTAAAGGCAGGAAGAGAGGGAAAACCGGAGACGATGGAAATTTGTATGACCTTTTATAGATGCGGGAAATTGCAACAGTGAAACTAGCTAATCTTTTTAACAAAAGCCTTATCAACGGGAAAACTCGGAAAACCTGGAAAAATGAACAATTTTAGTGATACTAAAAAAGGGGGCAGAAAGGATCTAAAAAACTACCGACCAAAAACCTCCTTTCAGCTACTTACAAATATTCACAAAAAACATCACAACTGCATCTTGACGTCTGGGGCTTAACCCGCCCAGAGAAAAAAGGGAGGGTTTCGAGTGGATTCTCAACAAAAGACCACATCCACAGGCTCACCCAAATAAAAGGAAAAAATAAAAAGAAATTTGGAAACCCTGTGTATGGATTCATCGATTATGACGCGTGAGATACCGAAGTACTGGGAAACTATCGAAACAGGGAGTAGAGGGGGGTATATTGTAAAAAACTGGAAAATATTTTCAAAAATGGGGCAGCAACCCCCAAGCTCCAACCCCAAAACCCCAAAGACCAAATTTAAAAAAAGGTGTTTTGACAGGGGATACCCTTCACCAAAAAATGAGGAAAAATTCATAATGTATGGAAAGGAAAAAGGGGATCAAGATGGAGCGAATATCTAAACAATCAGATTTTCAGATGATATTGTTCTCTTTCAGTGACTGCAAGTGAAAAGAGCAAATAAAAAATATTGAAAAGAGAAAGTCTGAAAAAACGGACTTTCAGTGAACAGAAAAAAACAAGATAGGGTTTAACGTAGAGTCAGTTCGAACAGATACAATACAAGGGGAAATGCTAGAGGGGTGGGCAACTAATATACCTAGGACAATTTACAAAAAAAAACCATCAGTGAAGAGGGAAAATTAAGCGAGCATCAAACTAGGTGGAGCGCCTTTGGGAAACAGTAGCATAAGAGGCCCTTGCTTATGTTTTTAAAAGGGAAAAATCTTTAACCAATGTTTCCTACCCCGCTATGACCTATGGGTCAGAAAATGGACTACAAACCCAAAATTCTGGAGAGGAAACTAATAAGTGCCCAGGGGGGATGGAGGATTGGCTGGGAATTTGCCTACGAGAAGGATAGGGGGCGTGGATCAGGGAAACAGACAAAGAACAGATAACTTTGGAGCATCAAAAAGAAAAATGGCAATGGGCGGTCATATAAATCGGAGACAGGACAACAGATGAACAAAAAATGTAAAAAGACTGGGGTTTTTAAAATAATTAAAGAGACCAAGGGGCCCGACGTGACAAGTGGATACAAAATAACGAAATTTGGGGGGGGATAGGAAAAAAAAAACACAAAACAGACAAAATTTTGGAAAAAATTGGGGGAAGGCCCACGTCCTGCAGGGGATGATCAGACATGGAGATGATGAGATGATGATGAGATGATGATGTGTGATATGATGATGATGTGATGATGATGATGATGATGATATGAGATGTGAGATGATGATGAGATGATGATATGATGATGATGATGATGTGATGGGTGGCATATTTATACTTTGAGTATAATATAGAATATATATATAATTGTTTGTTTATATATTATACATATATATATAAATATATATATATATATATATAATATATTAAGTACATATTGTTAACACACCCACCCCACACACACACAACCACACACACACACCACACCCCACACCACACACACCCCCACAACACACACACACACACACACACACACTGTAAGAGTCTATAAAACCCTTACAGGGCTGCAGGTTGATGGAACGTAAAAACGTGGAACGTAAGGAAAATGAAAAGAGGGGTAAATTACAACGTCTGTAACGAAAGGGGATAGATAAACATTAAATCTGGGAAAATGAGCCCAATTTGGAAAAGTAAGGAATTTTTAAAAAACTAAGAAAAAAAGACAGTTCTTTTTAGGAAAAGAAAAAGGGAAAATTTAGTCAGGGTTTTTGCTATGATTCTCACGAAAAAAAATGCAAATGCCTTTGGGGTACAGCCAATAAATATCGCATTTAAAAGTAAATAAAAGCAAAACCTCAAAAAATTTAGTTTTATAAGCTACCACAACCAATATTCAGGGGAAAAGAAATGGAAAAATTTTTTTGACTCTCCCAAAAACCCTTTAGACATAATCCCTAACAGAGATTAGGGATTTTTTTTTAAAATTTTTTTTTTCGGGGGCCATGAGATCGGGGTTGGTTTTAGAGTATTATAAATTTTTATATATATATAATATTAATATATATATATTATAACTATATTAATATATATTAATATATATATAAATATTAATATATATGTGTGGTGTGTGTGTGTGGTGTATGTGTGGGGTTGTGTGTGTGTTATTTATATTTTATAAATATAAAATTATATATTTTATATATATATAATTATTTATAATTCATATACATTACATATACATAACATAACATTACATATACATACACACAACACACACACACACACACCCACACCACACACACACACAAAACACACACACCACACACACAAAACCCCAAACACACACAAAACACCACCACAACACACACAAAAAAGATGTGTCATGTTTGCGCTTTTTAGGTCGATGTTTTCTGACCTCCCGGGGGAAGGGTGGCAGTGCCCATTTGGGGTCTTCCCCACGTTTTTGGTGGGGGTTTTAGATGGGGGAACGCCTGCTGAGGCAGTATGACTTTTTGGGCATCAAAACTTTGTTTTGGGCTGGAACCCATCTTCTTACCGCGGTTTGGTTTTTAAAGGGCGAAGTGCATTTTCTGGTTTGCGGGAGATGGGCGGTGGATGAGAGTTTGTCGAGTTGTTCATTATGCGTGCGGGGTTACTGGTCACTGAGTGGTCTTGAGGTTGTGTTGGCACTGGATTTGCTTTTTTGTCGTGTTTTTTGAGTGGTAATGTCGAGGGGGTGGGTATAGGTGTATTTTTTGGGTTTTTTTTTTGGACTATGTTTAATTTTTTGTTTTAAAATTTTTTTTGTGTTCGGCACCTGCATTTACTTTTGCGTGGGCGTTTTTTCGTTAAAGATTTTGCAAATCCCCGGGAAAGTGAATGAATAACCACCTTCCAGGACCCCAGTCCTCTTCCCCAATTTTAGTGAGAGAACAAGCCAAGATTTTTTTGATTAATATGTCATCCAGGGGTTTGTGATTTTAATATGTCCCAGGCTATGTGTAAACACTTTGAATTTCTTTGGGGCAAAACTCTTTGAAAGTACCTCTCCACCCATTTCCCCAAACGAATTACAGTAAGCCCCCACATCCTCCTCGAAAACAAGCCGGTTTCCCTCCCAATTTTGGAAGCAAATTGCAGGACCGAACTGAGGGCAGGGAAAACCCGGAAAAAAATTTTTGAAACCCCCCCCAACGCACAGGGCCACGGGCAATTTTAAGGTCGAAATTTCGCACGTCGAAAACAGTTATGCCTAAAAACATTAGCAATACAAAATTATCTAAAAAAAAGGTAATTTGCCCTACACTCCACTCTTTTCCCACTGATATTTCTACCCCTTTTAAAGAAATTTCCTCCCGGCGTGAATTTCCTCAAATTTTTGATATAATGTGTTTGGTGATGTTTTGGGGGAGGAGGTCGGGGGCGTGGAGGGAGGGGGGGCCAAAGGAGGCAAATCAAAAAGAGAAAAGAGACGGGATGAAAAAAGGGAGAGTTAGCAGATGGGGGTTTTTGGATAGGTGGCGAGTTATGATGAAAGGGTGGGGGGGTCGGCGAGGATTTGCGTTTTTCGTTTTGTTAGTCCCATCAGCACGATGTGTGGGTTAGCATTTTACCCTTTAAAAAGATTTTCAGTTTAGTCGTAGAAAGCATGTAAGGTACACACAAAAGCAGTAGGCACGTTATGGTGAGGGTAATAAAAACAAAGAACGAGCCAACCTATCCCACAAAAATTGCACTTTACTTTTTCCTGCTTTTCGGAGGGTGGGGTCGTCTTGTAAGGTGAAAGCCCAACTTTCCCGCCCCTTGTGAAGGTTTCACAAAAAGGGCAAAATCTGGGGGTTTTTTTTTTTTATTCTTCAGCATCGGAAATATCACGGGAATACAAAGAACTTCGCGGAAGACGGAGAAGGGGTTTTAGGGGAGGGGTCCCCGGCGAAATTTCCGAATTTGGTGACACATGTAGAGGTCAGTCGCCCTTCAACTTGGGTTTTTCCGGTTATCCTTTAGCGGGGAGCTTGCGTTGGGCCCGGGTCGGCTTGGGCACTAGTTTTGCTCGGGGCCAAATCATTCCGCCCGGGTGTATAGGAATAAAGTCCTAGCCCCACCCGCCGTCAACACACGATATTTCGCCGGCGAAGTATAGAAAAAATTTCATACAATAGACAAAAGAGAGAGAGAGAGAGAGAGAGAGAAGAGAGAGAAGAGAAAGGGGAGAGAGAGGAGGGAGAGAGGGAGAGAGGGGAGGAAAGAAATAAAAGAACAAAGACAGAGAAGAGATAGATCTACCTGCATTGTCTGCCTCACAATATTTTTTTTTTTCTTAGGTTGTGACAAGTTACCAATGGGAAAATTTACTGCATTTAAGAAAGAGATAATATAAAAAAAATAAGGGGCCTGTTTTATTATTTTTTGCCTTTCCCAAAACAGTAAGGTCATCTTGTTCTGCCCCTTTGAAAACAAAATGAAGGGGGTTTGTCCATAAGCGAATGCAGTGAGCCCATCCTGGGAAAGTTGTCTCCCGGGGAAATTTTAAAAGAAAAAAAATTCCACATTGTCTATAATATTAAAAATTTCCCACTATCTACTCCCAAAACATGCCTTTATGGCCGTGTTATGCACATGTATATATAAAAGCAATAATTTTTAAGGTCACGTAGCTTTTAGTTTTTCGTGCAAAACTTCTTTTCAACCAAATTTTTAAAAGAATTTAAAACTTAAAATTATACAATCCTATCTTTTAGCATATTTATGAAAGGTGGGATATTTAAAACCTCTGAAAAAATTCCAAGGAGGACACCATTTTTTTAATAACCGAAAAACCAAAATACAAATAATATTTATTTGGTCATTTGTATTGCAAAAGCAAATGTACAAAAACTTCTTAAAGTGTAATATCATGCATTAAACTACAAACATAACCCGCCTCACAACAAACCAAAAAAATTTTTCCCGAGGATGAAGGATAATAGCAGCTGCAACAGATACGTTTTGAGAATCCCCAAACCCGGGGCAGTTCCCCACGATTTACAAAAAACCCCATTTTTGAGAATTGCCAGATGTGGAGAAACTCCCCTCCCCCATTACCCGTAAAACAAAGGAGAGAAAGATTTATTGCAGTTTTTCTGCAAACGCTATTTCCTTCAAATTATTAGGGCAAAATTTCTAATCTAAAAAAAAAACACCATTAATACCCATCCAAAACACAAACACATACACACACCACCAAACACACACACACACACCCCACACACCACACACACACACCACACACACACACACACACACCACACACATAATATACATAACATACTTAAAAACATTAAATAAAATAAAATAATAAAATATAAATAAAACATAAATATATATATAAAATAATAATATATATAAAATATAATATATGCAAAAATATTATATATATATATATATATATTATAAAATATATATTTTATATATGTTTTGTATTAAAAATATGTTTATATAACTATAACCCCAAAGCTAATTCATACAAAAATACAGATAAAGGGGGGTTTTTTATCATTAACACTATATACATTTAATTTTTTTAAAAATTTTTTTGCATATACATAAACACACATCATGCATATAATATTATATAGATTATTATATATATATAATTATTATAATATATATATATATAAATATTTTATTATATATATATATAATAATATATATAATATAAAATTATATAAATATTAATATATATTTTATATTAAAATTATATAATATATATAAATATATATATGTATAGATAGATTGTTTTTTTATTATATGCAAATTTTTGAAAAAAATTTAAATATGTATATTGGTATAATGTAATAAAAATTTATTGTATGTATTTATGTAATATGCATGGGGTTAAATGTTTTTATAAACATATATTTTAATAACATATATATATATATTATTATATATATATATTATTAATATATATATATATGTTAATTATATATTATAAATATATATATATATATTATATATATTATGTATTTATATGTACGAAATTTTATATATATGTGTGTGTGTGTTGTGGGTTGTGTGGTGTGTGGTGTGTTTTTGTTTTGGTGGTGTGTGTGTGTGTGTGTGTGGGGTTGGTGTTTGTTTTGTGGATGGGTATTAATGGTATTTTTTTTTTAGTTTATTTAAACTTTGCTAATTATATTTAAAGGGAAATAGCAGTTTGCAAAAAAAAACGCAATAAATCTTTTTTCCCCTTTGTATTACAGGTAATGAGGGAGAGGATTTTCTCCACATCTGGCAAGTCTTGCACAAATGGGGTTTTTTGCAACAAGTGGGGGAACTGAAACCGGGTGTGGATTCCTTAACGTATCTGTGCGCTGCTATTTTCCTTATTCACTCAGGAATAAGTGGATTGTTGTGAGGCAGGTTTTAGATTGAAATTTAATGATGATATTACACATTTTAAATAAGATTTTGTACAGTTGCTATTGCAATACGATGACACAAATAAAATTATTTGTATTTTTTGGGTTTTTGGTTTTCAAAATGGGCCTCGCATTGGAATTTTTTTAGAGGATTTAAATATCCCCCATTCATCAAATATGCTAAAAGATATGGATTGTAGAATTTTTAAATTTAAAGTTTTATTCAAAATTTTAGGTTGAAAGAAAACTTTACGAAAAAATGAAATGCACATGACCTTTTTAAATTATTGCCTTTTTTTTAATCAATGTGCATATACACGGCCTAAAGGCATGCTTTGTAGGGGAGATATGTGGGAAATATTTAAATGTAGTAACAATGTGGAATTGTTTCTTTAAAAATTCCAGGAGACAAAAATTCCAGGATGGGTCCAATGCATTCTGCAAAAGGGAAAAACCCCCTTTATGTTTTTGAAGGGCAGACAAAATGACTTTCTGTGTTGGAAAAGGGAGAAATAAACAAAAACCCGGGCCTTTTTATTTTTTATCCTCTTCTTAAATGCAGTGAATTGGCCCTTGGGAAGTCACAAACCTAATAAAAAAAAATATTGTGAGGAGACAAGTGCAGGGGAGATCATCCTACTCGTCTTTTTTCGTTTTTTTTCTCTCTCTCTCTCTCTTCCTCTCTCTCTCTTCTCTCTTCTCTCTTCTCTCTCTCTTTTCCTCTCTCTCTTCCCCTTTCTCTCTTTTCTATATGTAGAGAATTATATTTGATACTTACGCCGGCAGTAATCATTCGTGGTGTTGAGGGTCTGGGTGAGGTGGGGAGCGTTTATCCGTACAGCCGGCGAAAATGACTTCCCCCGAGCGAAGCTAGTGACCAACCCGACCCAGGAAAAACCCAAAGCCCCCGCTGAAGGTAAACCGAAACCCCAAATTAAGGGGACTGACCTTACGATGTGTCACCAGAATTCGGCAAATTCGCACCGTGACACCACACACCTACAACCCCTTTTCCGTCTTCCCCGAAGTGTCAGTGTTTTATTCCGTGATATATTTCCCGATGTGAAAATAAAAAATAAAAAACCCCCGGACTTTTCCCTTATTTTGAACCTTCCAAAGGGGGGGCAACGGGTCTTTTTCCCTTTCAAGACAGACCCCCCCCCCGAAAAAAACAAGAAAAGTAGAAATGCAATTTTTGTGGTGATAGGAGTGCTCGTTCTTTTTTTCATTTCCATACCCTAACGTGCCTGACTACTTAGGTGAATACCTTCATGCTTTCTACGACTGAATGTAAAATCTTTTAAGGATAAAGGCTGGGGCCCACACATCGGTGATGGGAAAAAAAAACGAAAAACGGCAAAATACCCTCGCCGACCCCCAAACCACCTTTCATCATAACCGCCACCTATCCCCCCAAAACCCCCCATCTGCAACTCTCCCTATTCATCCCCTCTCTTACTTTTTTGATCTTGACCCTTTCCTTTGGGCCCCCCCTCCCTCCACGGCCCCGACCCCTCCCACACAAAAAAACCAATCACATTATATAAATTCGAGGAACTTCGACGCCCCGGGAGGAAATCTTAAAGGGTGTAGAAATATCAGTGAGACAGGTGGGGTACCGAAAATTACCTTTAATTTATAGAAAATTATTGTGATTGCAAGGTTTTTTAATTTTTTTCACGTGCAGAATGCTCTCGACGCTTTTAAATACTGCGCCCGGGGCCCTGTGGGGTTGGGGGGAGGTTCAAAATTTTTCCGAGTTTTCCCTCCCCCTCAGTTCGGGCATCTGCAATTTTCTTCCCAAAATTTCGATGAAAAACCGCTTTTTATTCGAGGAGGATTCGGGCTACGATTTGATTTTGGAAAGGGTGGAGCAGGATTTCAAATGAGCTTTGCCCATTTAAAAATGAATTTTAAAGGGTTTTCCCCCTAGCCTGGGTGACATTCTGAATCACATAACCTGGAGACAATCTAATCAAGAAACTTGGCCCTTTTCTCCTCACTAGCAATTAGGAAGAGGGGCTGGGGGTCCTGCGAAAAGGTGGTTTTTTCATTCCTTCCTGGGGGAAATTTGCAAAATCGTCAACGAAAAAAAGGGGCCCCGAACAGTAAAGCAGGGGCCGAAAAACAAAAAAAATTAAACAAACAATTATAAACTAGTGCCAAAAACAACAACAAAAAACCATTAACCCCCCCACTCGAATTTACCACTCACAAACACGACAAAACATGCAAATCACAGTGACAAAACAACCTCAGACTCACTCAGTGACCAAAATAACCACACGCCATAAAGAACAAAATCGACAAGACCTCTCATCCACCGAACCATCTCCCGCAAACCAGACAATGCACTTCGCCCTTAAACCCCAACCGCGGTAAAAAAGGGGTTCCGACCCCAAATAAATGTTTTACTGCCCAAATAAGATCATACCCTCGCAGGCAGTTCCCCCCATCTAACCCTACCCAAAAATACTGTGGTAAACCAAGGGCGAACTGCCAGTTTCCCCCTGGGCAGGTCAGAATAACATACCCCTAAAAAGCGAAAACATAGACGATCATTTTTTTTAGGTGTGTGTGTTGGGTGTGTGTTTGTGTGTGTGTGTGTGTTGTGTGTGTGTGTTGTGTGTGGGGGGTTGTGGGGTTTTGGGGGGGGTGGGGTGTTTTGTGTGGTGTGTATGTATTGTATATGTATATGTAATGATATTTAAAATTTATATGTATATATAATAAATATATATATATATAAATTATATATATATATAATATATATATTAATTAAACACACACACAACCAAACACACACAACTACACACACCCCACAAATATATAATATTATTTAATATATATATATTTAATATATTTTTATATATATAATATATATATAATATATAAAAATTATATATATTAACATACATATAACAACACCCGACCTCATGGTCCCGAGTAAAAAAAATTTTAAAAAAAAAATCCCTAATCTCTGTTGGGGATTATGTCAAAAAGTGTCTTGGAAGAGTCAAAAAAATTTTTCCATTTTTTCATCCTTGCAATATTGGGGTTGGTGCGTAGTTTTATATAATACTAATGTTAGGGGTTTTTGCTTGTTTCTGACTTTTAAAATGCGATCTTTATTGGGCGTACCAATTAGTGCATTTGCATTTTTTTTCGTGAAAATATAGCAACTCCGGGGGACAAATTTTCCCTTCTTTTTTTCCAAAAAAAAGAACTGTTTTGTTTTCTTTAGTTTTGAAATTCCCTTTATTTTTCCAATTTGTCCACTTTTTCCTAGTATTTGAGTTTTATCTACCCATTTCGTTACAGACGTAGTAATTACCCTCCTTTCTTTTCCTTACGTCCACGTTCTTACGTTCCATCAGACCTGCACCCATTTGACCAGGGTTTTATAGATTTACAGGGGTGTGTGTGGGTGTGTGTGTGTGTGGTGTTGTTTGTGGTGTGTGTGTGTGTGGTGTGTTGTTGGTTGGTGTGTGTGGTGTGTGTTGAACTATAGTACTTATATTATAATATATATATATATATAATATATAAATATATGTTACATATATAAACAGAACAAATATATAATATATCTATATGTATACATGATAAGTATTACAATGATCATCATATATCATCATCATCATCATATCACATATCACATCATCACATCCATCATCATCTCATCATAAATTCCCCATCATCATCATCATCATCATCATCATCATCATATCATCATCATCATCATCATCATATCGTAGTCTGAGCAGTCCACTGCGGGACGTGGGCCCCTCTCCCAATCTTTTCCAAATTTGTCTGTTTTGTGTTTTTTTTTTCCAGTATGGGCCCCCCAATTTCTTTTATTTGTCATGCATTTGTCATGGCTGGCCCCTTGGTCTCTTTATATTATGTAAAACCCCACTGTTTACATTTTTGTTCATTTTTTGTTCCGATTATATGCCCTGCCATTCCCTTTTCTTTTTTTTGATGTGAAAGTATATCTGTTCTTTTGTCTGTTCCGATCCACGTCCCCCTCACCTTGTCGTAGGCAATTTCCCAGAAATCCCCCTCCATCCCTCTCTGGGAAAATTTTTAGTTTCCTCCCAGAAATTTTTGGTGTAGTCCTTTTCTGACCCATGGGTCAAGTGGTAGGGACAATTTGGTTAAAGACTTTTCTTTTTAAACAAATGGAAAGGGGGCCTTTAGTATTATGTTCTCCCAAACCCGCTCCAGCCTAGTTTTGATGCGTCGCTTAATTTCCTCTCACTAGATGTGTTTGTCTGTAAAGTTGTCCTAGGTAATATAGTTGTCCACTACCTCTGCACTTCCCCTTGTATTTGATCGTCAAACTAAAACTCTATTTTTAACTGATCTTAGTGTTTTTTTTGTTTCATTGAAGTCCGATTTTCAGCTTTTTTTATTCAGATCTTTATTATTGCGCATTTCATTGCAGATTCACTAAAAGAGAACAAACATCTGAAAATTTAGTTTGTTTAGATATTCTTCCTATCTTGTACCTTCCATTCCATAGTTTTATAAATATTTCCTCAGTTTTGGGAGAGGATCCCCCTGTCTAAAAACCTTTTTTAATTGGTACTTTGTCGGTTTGGGTGTGGAGCTGAGGGGTTGCTGTCCCATTTTTGCAAATTCTTCCCAGTATTTTAAAATTACCCCTTATCCGTTTTCGGATGCTTCCAGTCTTTGGTATCTTACAGCCATAATCGAAAATGCCCTCACGGGGTTTCCTTTTTTCGTTTATTTTTTCCTTTTTTGGGTGGCCTGTGGAGGGGTTTTGTTGAAAAATCCACTGCGAAAGCCTGCTTTTTCCTGGGGCTGGTTAGATCCAAAAAGGTAGAGATGCGAGTTGTGATGATTTTTGTGAATAGTTTGTAATAGCTGAAGGAGGCTTTTTGGTGGGTAGTTTTTTAGACCCTTTCTGTCCCTTTTTTATGTTCACTATAATTTTTGCATTTTTTTTCCCGGGTTTCGAGTTTTCCCGTTTATAACATTTGTTAAAAAAGATTGCTGTTCCTGTTGCAATTTTTCCTGCATTATTATAAGGTCTATACAATTCCCTCGTCTCCCGGGTTTTCCCTCTCTTTTGCTTTAAGGGCTCTTTTTTTTTCTTCTGTTTTGATGTAGGGGCGTCTAAGTTTTCCCCTTTTTTATCCATGGCTGTTCATTTTTGGGGTATAAATCCCCGTAAAAATCCCCCCACCCCTTATGATTTAAATTTTAGGGATGTTACTTTCCATTGGTTTTTTTTTATGCTACAATTTATTTCTCCCCCTTTTTGGTCTCCTTTTTAAATGTTTTTATGTAGATTGAGATCTTGTTCATTTTTTATTTTAGTATTTTAAATTTTCCCTACATTCCCCCTTTTTTTTATTTTTTTTTTTTGTCTTTGTTACTTCGGCTAATGTATTTTTTCCTATTTAAATATTTTCATGACCCAAATATTTTTATAAAACTCTTTATTTTTACTAGAATTTCTGGAGTTTTCTTGGCATTTTACTGCCGACTTCTAGTGCAGCTCCTTATTATGTCATTGAACAGTTTGTTTTTTTGGTCAATGTGGATCTTTGTCGCTGAGAAGTGAATATCTGTTTTTTGGGTGTTAAGGTTAAATTCTGTCGTGTGTTTCAAGTTTGTAAATTTGGCTGTGGTTTTTGTTTTTAGTTTACTCCTTTCCTTTCCCCCTTTCCATTCTGTGGTCGCGCCAACATTTACTTACAAAACTTTCCCCATTTTACAATATCGCGCCATTTGAAATTATAATCAAATTTTTTTTGTGTCGAGGCGACTTCCCGTCCCCTTTCGCTTAGTCATTTTTTGAAGAAAATATTCTGATTTTTAGTGATCTGCCCCCCAAAAACAAATAGCATTTTTCCCCTTCTTCCTAGTACCCATTCCGTGATTTTTCCCCATTTCAGTTTCTCCTACGTCTTTTTACCCTTTTTTGGGATTAAAGTCTCCCCCCTTATTTTGAAGGGTTTTTGCTCCCACTGGGGTAAAAACTCTTTATAGAAGCTCTTATTTCTTCATCACGTGGTGCGGTTGGAGCTGACTTGGACAATCTTTAAATTTTACCCATGTTTGTTTCATTTTTACGAACCCCTCTTCGCTTATACTATAAAAATTTCCCCAAATATTTTTAAACGTTTGGAAAGCCCACCCTAATTTCCCGTTGCTACCCTGGGTTTACCTTTCCCAAAAGGCACATGACCACGTTTTGATCTTCTGTCTTTGCCCGTCCTTTTAACCTCACAGAGTCCCATAATTCCATTTTAACAAAGAGATTTCCTCAAGTAATGTTATAGGCGGATTTAGTTCCATTGTCCAATATTTATGGCAAAGGTTCCAACATGGGGGGCCCGTTGTTGACGGGAATCTTGCCCCCCTTTTCCCGGAACGGCCCGATCGCCCCCCTAACCAGGGGCTCCTTCGCCTCCGGGGGGTGAGGGCCCCCGGGTCTGTTTTCGTCAGGCTTTTTTATTGGAGGTAGGTAGCCGAATACCCTTTACCTACGGGTTTGGGGTATCTTGGTGGAAGGGGAGAGTTTTTGCCCGGGGGCCCCCTTTTTAAACCCCCCCCGCAGGGTTGGCCTATCTAGGGGGACTTATGTGTCCCACGCATGGGCCCGTAATACACCAGGGTATACTCCCGGATATGGGGTTAACTATCAAAAGTGGGGGATATGTGTGATTTTTTTATACACTGATTTTTTTTATGTCGTACGCCCCGTGAGACACAGTTGTCCACCCGTAATGCCTTTAATCCACGCATATTTCATTTTCTTGCACTGCACAGCAAGCATCACCCTTAACAAAGCTCCTTGCATGTGATATGCATACCCCTCTTACATTTTTCGCAAAAACATACAAACATCTATACCCCGTAAGAACATGCGCACCCACATGCGATACAATGTGTTTCCCCACCCCCATGTATGCGAAAAACACACCGCGCAAATCCTGTGCACCTACTTATGACTTACATACAAACAAATATAGCATTAAAGTATGCTGACGCACAGGTTTTGCCCCTACGTTTTTGAGCACAAAATTAGTGCTCCCTACATATATTCGCATACACCCTTGCATTCCCCAAATATTTAACATATAAAAGAACACACATAATGCACACCCCACACACACACACACACACCACAGCACACCACACACACACCACACACACACACCACACACACACACAACACACACACACAACACACACACACACACACACATTTACACGCAACGTACAAATAAAACATTTTATAACATTTACTATACATAGCACAGCACTACACATAACGCCCCCTATACATGCACGTACATTACATATACACGTATACATATACAACATACACAAATAATCACTTATACACAAACGTTTTTACCAAAACCCATTAACACAACACACACACACCACCAACACACACACACACACACACACACACCACACACCCACACCCCACACACACACAACACACAAAAAATACACCACACATCACACACAATAACACACACCCCCAACACCCCACACACCACACACAAACACCACCACACACACACACACACACACCCCCAACACACACCACACACACACCACACACAACACAACGCACACACCACCACACACACACGCACACACCACACACCACACACACACACACCCACACACACACACACACACCCCACAACACAACAACAGATATAATAATATATAATATATAATAATAAAAATATATATATATATATATATATAATATATATATTGCATACACACTCGACAATACATACATAAATACAAAAAACACATATGAATTATCGCACAGAATACGTCTATCTTGTATATATTGCTACTCTTTCATAAACACGCATGGACACGTACAGCACACAACACGCATGCACCCGCGCATTTTCGTGCAGGCGTCCCAACCGTGCAATATTTGAAAAGCGTCTGCATGAGCGCACATTATATACCCCCCCCACACAAAAACAAACAACACACACACACACACACACACCACACACACAAAACACACACACACCACACACACCCCCACACACACACACACCACACACACACACACACACACACACACATATATATAATATATATATTATATATATATATGAATAATAATTATATATATATATTTTATTATAATTATAATTATTAAATATATATATATTATATCGCACTAACACTCGCACACATACTACATACATATACTACACACACATATGAATATTACGCACAGATTACGTATATCTATTTAATGCTACCTTGATAAACACCGCAGGACACGTACACGCACACCCCCACGCATACACCGCCATTTTCGTGCAGGCCCCCCCACACTCGTGCACAACGTTTGAAAGGGTTGCATGAGCGCACATTATAAGAGCCCTCCCAACCACAAAAACACACACACACCCACACACACACAAAACACACACACACTCACACACCACACACACACACAAAACAACACCCCAAAACCACACACAATATATATATATATATATATATAATATATATATTATATTATATATATATATATAATATATATATTATATGATTAGGTTTACCAAAAAATAGTCTGGCGTTTACAGTGTAACTTTTTTTTTTAAAGCGGCAAGATATTTCCCTCCTATTTTTTGGAGACTGCGATTTGAGAAGGAGCCGGGGGGTTTCCCACTAAACTTTTTTTTTCCTAAAAACCTCACACCAGTGATTAAATACAAAAATGATAATTATCCCACATCGCCGTCGCGTGGGTTTCAAGGGCGCTAGCGGGGGAAACCCAGGCTGACAATGTTAAACATGCATTGGAAGAAAAAAAAGATAAAGAAAACATGCCCAATTAAGAAACACTTTAAAAACGGAACGTGGACAAAGGAAATAAAAGAATAGTAAATTACATACTGTCTGTAACAAAATGGATAGAAAAAAAACCATTCAAACAGGAATAAGTGAGCCCAAATTAAAAAAGTAAGGGAAAAGTTAAAAACAAAAGAAAAAAAGACATTTTCTTTTTTTAAAAAAGAAGAAAAAATTAAAGTCAGGATTTAGATTCTCAGGGAAAAAACGCAAATGCACTAATTGGGTACAGCCAAAAAATATCGCATTTTAAAAGTCAAAATTTACAAAAAAACCTCAAACATTAGTTTTATACAAGCACGCCCCCAACCAATATTGAAAGTGTGAAGAAAGGAAAAAATTTTTAAACTTTTCCCCAAGACCTTTAACACAATCCCTAAAGAATGTAAAAGTGACATGGAAGCCCTCAACGCTAAGTAGGAAAAAATTTTTAAAAAAAATGAACCTGTGGAAAATTGGGCCCTTTGGAATATAAAGAGAGGTAAAATTTTTGAATCTTTTTACAAAAAAACGTTATAGCCAATACATTTTTCCCAAAACCCCCCCCCAAACACTTGTACACTTTTTTTCACCAGACAAAAGACCCAAAATTGCTTCAATAACATCTGAAAGACCGGAGCTTTCCCTAGGGACAAAGCTGGGGTTTATTGAACTATTATTTTTCCCAATTGCATCATAGGGTTTTCGAGGTTGGGTGCTGAAGTAAAACAAAAAAAGATCAATAGTTTTGAAATGGGGTGTTACAGACGAGTACTGCGTATTAGCTGGACGAGAAGAAGACGAAGATGAAGGGCTAAAGAAAAAAAAATTGTAAAGCCGGGTGTTGGACATCTTGAACAGGAAGAAATTAAAGTTTATTGGTCATTAGAGAAGAAAAATATTGAAAAAAAACTTGTGACGGGGTGGTGATAGGAACGAGGAAGAAAAAAAGAAGACAAGACTGAGCGACAATACAAGATATTTGGGGTTGTCGAGGTACAAGTAAAAAGAAAAGCGTAAGATGGGTTTTAGTGGCAAAGGATGGTGGGGGGTCCACGGCTGCTCAACATGAGCATACCTTTATGATGTGATGTATATATATATATATATAAAATATTTTATATATATAAAATTATATATATATATTTAAAATTTCAGTCGAGATTGCCCTCGGGGGAAACGTAATGTAAAGGAAAAGGTATAACCAAATGGCAAAAAAATCTTTATTAATTTAAAACGTTTCGGAGTCAATCGCTACATTGCCAGTGTTTAAAAAACCAAAAAAGCAAAAAAAAAAACAGAATATTACTTTGGAAAAAAATACACTTTTTTCAAATTTATGAAACATTTTCAGAAGCAACAGGAGTGTGTAAAGCGTGGAAAATTAGAAGTTTTAAGTACTTGTATGCCTTCTCGCTTGCGTTCCACCATGGCTACCCCCGTGCAAAAAAGGGAGCAGTTTTTTGCATAAGTCTCCCTGCCGGGTCACAGCCTTCCATCTCAAACTTCTGCATGCCTTCGGGCCCCCCAGGATAATGGGCACCTTCCCGTCCGGGCTAAACTGTGGGGGATTCGGAGCAGGGGAAACCCCCAGAGGTACGGAGCTATGGCCCCCCGGGCTTTTGGGGGACACCCTGGCTCCGTACCAATCCTCCCCCCCTAACCCCCTGGGTAAGGGGCGGCTCGGGGGGGGTGGCCTTGCCTTTCCCCCCCCCGAAGACCCCCCGGAAATAAACATAAAAAATGGATATTGCTGGGGGGGGGGTGTCCCCCACCCAGAAAGCAAGGCGGGTGGGGTCCACGGGGGACGGAAAATGTGGGGGCACGGGATTGGACAAGGTTATTTTGTCCCCCTGTCCCCCGAAGGCCCCAACCCCATGAAGCAAAGCCCTCGGGAACCCCCAAGGCGGGGGGGGGCCCTACAGCCTGCCGACCCCCTTTTTTTGGGGACAGCGTGGGCAGGGGTGGCAGAGGTGGTGTCCCCCAGAGTGATCACCTGAGGCTTAACCTTAGGCGAGCTTTTTGGGTAGATTGGAACTTAAGTCCTTGGGGCAGGATGAGGGGTTCCCTCTGCTATCACGGGGAAATTTAACAACTGGGGTTTTAGTGGGTGCCCTCTCAGAGGTCAGAAGACCTGGTAGCGGCACGATAGTATGGGGGGTCACCTACACGGTTGGGGTGCAATGGTCACCACTCCAGGGGTAGCCTAGCCTCTCCACGACTTTAGCCCCCGGTGTTGAGGGTTTTAGGGGACCCGGGTTTTGAGTGTATCAGGTTTGAGATGAAACATGCTTTGGGTTCATGTCTCTTTCGCTCTTTCCGATGTATGTAAACTTTATGTGAAAAAGGCGTTCCCATGCCAAACTCGCATCTGTGCAGACAAATTTCCCCGGGGAGATATTGATTGTACTGGGCTCTTCAATCGGTATCCGGGTGTGACCAAATGGCTAGAGATTTTTTGGCCCCCTGGCTTGGGAGCTGATCCCAGCACGAGAAAAGCCTCTTCTCTGGGACTTTGCTAGGTCCCAGAAAATGAGGGTCTCTGGCTTGGTACCCGCGCTCCAAAAACCCCCATCGCTGGGCATGGGGCAACGTAGGTACATGGCGGAGATTGACCAATTCTGTTACATGGATGGAGGACCTCCAGAAAAGCAGGGTTTTCCCCGGGGGTTCCGATTCTGTGGGACTGAATACAGCTGGGTTGGGGGTTTCCCCGCGGGTCCACTTCAAAAAACCCCCCCCTTCTAATGGCCACCCTAAGGGTTTCACTTTACAGACTAAGGGAGGGGGAGAGTGCCCGTGGGTTTTACCATGGCGTCTTGACCCATTCAAGAAATCGACAAAATAAGGGCCCAGTGCTCTGGGGGCTCTTCAAGATGTAAAAACTTGAAACGCCCCGGAAACCATTTGGGTACGCCCAAAGGGGAAGGCACAATTCCCTCTCCCTGGAGACATTAGAGGCCACTGAAGCATTTTCGCAGGCTTGGGGAATGTAAACAAATTTGCGTCGTCCATGTGCTAGGGCTCGGGCACTGCCCGGAAGGGCCAAAGGGCAGTTTATCAGAAAACTTGGAGGAGCTTGAAGGCCATTTTTTGGTAAACGCCTTCGCCTTTCTTACCCAGCCCTGAAAAGCTGAAATTAGCTCCCTCGCATAACTGCAGTCCAAACAGCAGATGGAAGGTCATCTCAGATCATTTGGGGTGCGAGTATTTTGGCAGTTTTTCCAAATAGACCCTCCAACAGTTGCTTTGGGTGCAAGCAATGTCACAATCCTGTCCGGGGCCCCCCCATCGCGTGGAAACTCCTACCCTAACGGAGGTTAGGATGGCGATTTCCAAGCGAAAATTGGGGAAAACCCAGGTATGTGAATTCCCGGGACTGCTAAAGGCTGGGGGGGGAACCTGGCTCGGGGGGTGCATACATCCTGACTGCCATTGGGGATCGGTACCAACCTCCTGACTGCTGAGGGGAGGCATCCCCCCTTGGAAGGGGAAAGGGGGTCGTTGGAATTTTTACAAAATGCTCACATACCCGGGAAAGTTTTCGCCCCCATTCTTCTGAAAAAGGGTCCGCAACCACCCATGAGGCATCGGGCCGGGGGGCAGTCGGGTTTATCTTGGCAAGTTCACAGTAGACCCAATATAATGTCGAGTAATTTTGGAAAGCCCTCTGAATTTTGGGGGGGTGCTTGCAAAATACACGACCCCAAAAAGGCGTTTGACTCGGGCACGGGGGAAACGCTATGGGGAGATCCTGAGGGGCAGGGGAATTCTGAAACAGATTATTGGCCTAATAAAAAAGCTTTTTATGGGACTGAAAGTGCGAAAATGTGGTGGGGTCGTCGCTCCTGTTAATTTAGGGGTGGACAAGGTGTGTCCTGCACCAACCTTTTTAAAAACCCTCTTGGGTGGATAATGGGCAAAGCTACTAGCCAAAGCATGGGAGAAACTAGGAATATCAAGGTCTCGACCTTGACTTTGCCCAATGTGTATCCATCTGAGTCCCCTTGATCACTGGTGGTGGCTCTTGTGCATTTAGCAAGGGAAAAAAGCCCTTTGGCCCAAGGTCCCTGGACCAAGACCCAAAATTCAGGACTTTGGGGGGGATGTTTGGGGAACCCCCTTCAGTCGATCCATGTTTGCGCCGAGGACTTTTAAGTTACAGAGATTTTACATACCTGGTAGCATACCATATATTTGGGGGTCGGCCAAGAAGTCAAGAGACGGGTTTGGGCTGACAAAAGGAGCCCTGAAATCGATCAAAAAGGCATTTGGGGAGTCTACCTACAGATGGACTAAGCTTTTGTGTCTTTAAATCTTGATACTGCCCGTTTTGCTCTAGGAAGCAAAACCTGGATGCATCCAGTGCTTTTAATCTCTCTTGAGACTTTTGTAACAAGTACCTTGCTGGCTGGCAGGACCATGTGTCCCGGCATGGAAACCCGTTACTTGCATAATCGGGAGGGGTAACTCAGGTAATGGGGACCCAGCTCGTTTCCCTGTGGGGCGACCCTTCCCCTCAGGGTTTTCTCTTTGCAGACAAACCTGGTGGGGGAGGCCCCCGGGGACGAAACCCCGGAGATCATGGTGGGCAGCTCGACGGACCCGCGCGAGGGAAATTTAAAATGGGCCGTGGGCCTCCTCGAGGGTCGCCCGAGGGGCCTCGTGGGTGGGAAAGGGAAAGGGGGGATGCGGCCTGTGTCCAGTCGGGGTTTTGCCCCCTTTAGGATGATGATGAAACAGAGTAACACTAAAAATAAAAAAATAATAAAAATAATAAAAATAAGAAAAGAAAAAAATCTAACAAAAAATAAAGTAAAAACAAAAATTATATTGTAAATAAAAAAACAAAACAAAATTTAGAATTATGTCAAACCCAAAAGGAAAAGTAAATCCAAAAAATTAAGAGAGCAAAAAGGAGAGGCAAAAACCTTTTAAAGGCAGAATGGCTTGTTAGGGTTTTTAGGTTGTTGTAGTTTTTAGGCTGTTTGTGCATTTTTAAGTTGGGGGCATCTTTTGGGAAAAATAAAGTTCGAAAAAAGGTCAGATCGTTGGGAAAAATGGACAGAATTTTAAAAAACTGCCTTTTACACGGATGATCTATGGGGGAAAGGTGCGGGTTGTAAGAAAAGGGGTTTTACTGAAGGAGCCCCAAAACTTTAAACCCCACCCTAGTTTAAAAACGTATTTAAACCCAAAGTGATGTTGATAAAAATACCTAACATTACAGCTAGGGACAAAAAAAATAAGTAAATAAATTAAAAAACATATTTTGGGGGTATATTCCCCTTTTGTTGT